>NC_142947.1:48370289-48517789 GCF_046866305.1 Octopus bimaculoides | reverse complement strand
GTACCTCTATGTATATATTTATATATTCACTCAAGTATATATGCATGTATGTATGGATATATATATATAGATAGATAGATAGATAGATAGATAGATGTTCTGTATGTATTTATATGTACATTTATTAATCTGTTGCTGTCCCTTCCGCCTTGTTGTGTTGTTTATCAATATCCAAGTGGAATTTTCTCCATTCTCTTCAAGAATAGCAGTTGTTTGGCATGAGAGCTGGTCTTTTGTTGAAACCAAACGCATCTACTTCAGGTGTAATAACTTTTCTGGCCTCATTCTTATATAGATATCATGCAACAAGGCTACTCATGTTTCTTAATCTTCCTGCAACTTGTAGAATTCAATCAATAATAGGTTTTTCCATTACTTTTTTCTGAAATGACATAAATACAAAAGAAGATTTGTTACAAAAGACACATGTTGTAGTTTCAGTGTTGGGTTTCAGTCATTATTAAGGTAGAAATAAAGAAATAAATTAAAAATATGCCCCAGAAGCATAAAATAAATTTATTACTAAAATAATGATATTCCTAAACAAGAGTCTAAGACTTAGGTTGTTTTAATTGATATTATCTTTAGTGTTTATAAAATGGCTTGGTTGGTCTCTCACATGAAATACTGAGTCTGATTAATATAGAGAAACTGAGTTTGGGATGATTTTTGAATGAATGACTTCACCAGTTGTTAATCAATATTCATTCAATTAGACATTGATGTACTTAATCAGTTACAACAATCAATGATTTTGGTTTTTATCAAACCAGATTATTTGTTTGTTTTTTAATTTAATTAAATTAATAATTGATAATGAAGTTTGGTCTCTTATAATTTATATTTGGCTGGCTAGACTCTGTATTTGTAAACATTTAATGAAAATATTGAGAATCATTTCCTGACCTCTGCTGTACAGCATTAGCAGTTGTCAGTACCCCTGGCCAAAACATCGAACATCACAAAGTAACAGGACAAAGTCGCAAATCAACCATATCACAAAATAGGAACCAACTTACTTACTTCTGGTGGAAAATAGAAACCAACTTACACCAGAAGAAAAAAACTTTCAACATAATCAGCCACTACATGGTTGTTCAAACTACTAGAAGTAGCAGACGAACCACACTTAAATCCTATCTATAGTCTTAAAAGAAGAACACATTGGGTATTGGAGTCCTATGTCCATTGTCTGGTAAAAGAAGAGACTGTCATGGATGAGCAAAGATCTACTGAAAAATAAACAACATTAATGCGCATGGCACTTGATGTGGTTTCACAAATTATTTTAGATATGAAACCACCAATAATTTAGGTAAAAGTGTAGAAAGGGGAGAAACTAAATATTTTTTCATGTTTAGACAAATAGTGTTCAACTTCTCTGGAGTGGGGGACAGTTTGGCTTGGTAATCTCTTGCAGGAGAGCATTAGTAGCAATATAACTGAAAGGCAAATAATTAGTGAAGTTGAAACATTTTTAATAATTAATAATTATAAAAAATAGTGATTTATATCATAAACTGTCATACATTCACTTTATTTTTTATTCTTTATTTGTATCTCGAATTCACAATAAATATCCTAATGCTATTAGCGGGCTTAGATTATTAATTCAAATAAGGTCCTGTCTTTTATTTAAATAAGGCCCCCTCTTTTATTTAAATAAAGTCTTGTTTTTAATTTTAAAAGGCCCTATGTTTTATTTGAATAAATATTCCCAAAATGATGGGTTCTTTAGTGAAATTGATTGTAACAATGAAACTAATAATGACGGAACCAGCAATCTGTTAAAGTTGCATCAGAACGAAAGCATTTGTTCAGCAATTTCTGTACAAAATGTTTTATTTCTTTAATATTTTTTTCAGCTGATTCGCTTATGTAGGTAGCTTTCTCTCTTTTGTTATATATAAAGTAGTCAGATAAAGTAGAACAATCTCAGTGACATTTGCAGGTCTCAGGAGAGAAATTGACTGTTGTTTCTTGCAGGTCAAGTTTTGTGAGATTGTTTCCTTGATATGTGTAGGCATTGATGGAGGTTGTTCTGGCTCAGTTGTTTGGTATAGCAAGCAGTATCAGGGCACAAATGAAGTGGTGGTGGGATGGAGATGGTTGACATTTGCAGGAGAAAGAGAGAGAGAGAGAGAGAGAGATGTATAAAAGGCAGACCTCCACAACCTTACTGGTGGCTACTGATTAGGGAAACTCAAGTCAGTGAAGAAGGTTATCATCCATCATCATCATCATCGTTTAACGTCCATTTTTCCATGCTGGCATGGGTCGGACAGTTTGACATGAAGCTGGCCAGCCAGGGAGCTGTCCAGACTCCAAATGGTTTCTATGACTGGATTGTAAAAATGAATGTGAGGTAAAGGACTATTGGACTACTAGTTACATGGCATTGAGTTTCAAATTCTATTTTAGCCAATGCATTGTCTTTGTCCTTCGTGGTTATGTAGTTAGCGGCATGAGGGTCATAAAACAACCCCCTCAGTCAAAATCCATTTTATCCTTAGAACAGCCACAGTACTATGAATGCCAAACTACAAAATATAATCTATCTGCAAAGCAGATAGTCTTTAAAGATTTGTCTAAAAGTTAGAGATCATAAGCGACATATAGAACATGCAATAAGTAATTCAACGAATCAATGATTTAGTTGACAAGGACTTCCATAAATTCAACATTGTGAGACTCATTAACTGTTTCCTGAAGTTCATTAAAATGTACTTATTGACAGTAAATCACATATGTTCTTGCCTTTTTATTGATTTTATTACAAATGTACATATATTTTCACATTCATCGAAATTTGTTCAAAAATATAAACAATAAAACAAAAAATGTAATTTCACTTTTTTATAACATGGTTTTGTGACAATTAGTGAATCTTTAAAATATTTTTTGTGAAAATATTCGTGATTTTTTTTTTTTTTTGTTTTTGTCTGAATTTTCAAATTTATATTTAATTTCTTTTCTTAATTGATACAATTTCTAATTTTCATTAGCCATCAAGCTCATCATTAAATCCTTGACTGGATATTAATGTAGAATTTGCATATATGTAGAATGTTTTAGTTTTATATCTAGGCAGGTTGTAATAGCACCAGGTGGGGTTGAGAACTGTCTGTGGTTCCAGCCAATGGATGGTTGGAGTTGTACCAAGAGAAAACCAACCCTATGAGGATTCAATGCTGAAGGACTTTGGACAATGTTACACATTACTTGGAGTAGTACATTGTTGGTATACTTTAGGGTGTCCAACAAGTCATAAAGTCCTAGATTCTCTTGGTATATTATGATCAAATGAATAAAAACTCACGGTAGGCAAGTGTCTGTTCATTACAGCTGTTTCTTATGTAACTTTTAATGAAGAATAAAACATTGCATCATTATAAAAGACGATGACCATCTGATGACTATGGTCTTTCATAATGATGCAATGTTTTATTCTTCATTAAAAGTTACATAAGAAACAGCTGTAATGAACAGACACTTGCCTACCGTGAGTTTTTATTCATTTGATTATATATATATATATATATATATATATATATATAGATATATATATATAGATATATATATATATATATATAAATGTATGTGTACTTTTGCAATGTGTACAAATATCACGGAAAAAAATGAATAAATAGTTACCAGGGTAGCAAAAAAATTCACATAAGTACCAAGGGTGTTACAACCTACTTATAAAGGTAGAAATTCCAGGGTTTAGTGAAATGTTTTTGTATAACAGAAAAATAAAGAAATGGAGTTAAATGCAGGTGTTATTCAAATCTTTATACTTCCGACATACGTTTCAAAGAAAACATTGGTATTATTCCAGACAGACTAAAATGATATAAAACAATGAGATCTTCTCATAAGGGAAAAAACAGAAACGAAACGCATCAGTAAGCCATTTTAACTGAATGTAATGACTGCATATATGATGAAGGGAACGCTGGCAAGTTATTTAAAAAAAGAAAACATTAATAGATTTAATGTCGAATGCAATTTAGAGAAAGAGAAGGTGGAGAAGGAAAGAAATTAGCAGAAAACCAAGAGTGGAGAAATGTAGTGTGATAGATGAATGGGAATAAAGCTTAAAAGCGTGGAAATAGAAATAAAAATATGCAAGACTTTTCTCAAGTTCCAAATGTGAATTTGTGTGTTAATTACATCTCAAAGATGGAGCCTTGTATCTTTGTTGGAAACTGGCTCCCTCCTCAGTGGAAGATTTATAATAATTAAAAAAATAGAAGAGACATACATAGGTGTGTGTATGTACACACACACACACACACACACACACACACGTCTATAAATGTAGGTATACATGTGTGTTATTCTCTTCTGAGTCAATGTCCATGTGTTTTATGCCCATTTTTGCACAATGTTTGTTTATTGAAGTTTTGTTTTTTGTTTTACTTGTCGTCATCATCATCATCCCTATCCCCACCACCACCACCACTATTCGTGCAATCATCCCCCCCCCCTACAATCACCACCACAGCCATTACTCTCATCATCATTTCCATGACTGTCTCCATCATCATTTTCCTCATCTTTATTATCATCTGACAATATTCAACATCTGTTGTCGTGTAATACTTATTATGGATTACAGAGGCCTGTTTAGATTCAACTAAACACAACATTAACTACACAAATGTTTGTTAATATTTTGTCTCTCATAGCTGTATGTTGGAATAAAAGTGTTTGACTGTCTTCTTTGATAGCAACTATACAATATATATATAGAGAGAGGTTGTTGTCGTTGTGGTGGTGGTGAGCATAAGAAGTGTGTTTGAGAGCTTATTGTAACCTTTTAAGCTGAAGTATTAAACACAGATCAAATAAAGTGATAATGTACTGAAATCCATGGCTGTTGTGTAGAGGTTGAGATGTTTTACACTACCATCTCATCAACAAGTATCATGTAGGTATTTTGGGATGGGACATATATGATATAAAGTTCATCCAGAATTAATCCCTCATCCTTGGTTACCAATAACAGAATCAATCCAGGTTTCTGTTCCAAGTGTAACTTCTTGCCATTAGTCTCAAAGACTCTTGGAAATAACCAGCAGTGCTTTCTCTGACTAAATCACAAAAGAAAAGAAGACCTAATTGCCAAATACACCTTCACCATCTCTACAACCCCTGGTACATATTTTTGTCTCTACCTCTACAACAATGGCTTCAGTTCATTTGAATCAGCCAGCTGGGTGTTACCTCTGTCTTAGCACAACTCTCTCTTGTCAAGAAAGTTACTAAAGATCAGCATTGTATCTCATAGCAGATTTAATACTACAGAATCCTGACCTCGGTGATAACCTTATGAAAAGGTTTAATTTTAACAGCATTGTAAATGTGGTAAGTTATACAGTCCTCTTTAAAGAACAAAATGAAATTTCCTTAAAACTAAATATCAAGAATTTCCTGTTTATTTTATTACAGAAGTAGGATGGGTCTGCAACATTTGTGCAATGTTGGTAAGTGTCTTGGTGATTCAATTATAACATTCTATTAATCCCCACTCCCATATAACTTTGTTCTAGATGAAAAGCATGCTATGAATCCTTGCAACAAGTATTCCCTAGTAAACCATTAAGTTAGGAATGGCCTCAGTTTTACAATTCTTATTGTAAAACAATATTAAAGACTAAATTGATTGTTACATCATCAGAAATAACCAAGTAGCCAGTGGATAGGAACTCATCTTATCTAATATTCTAGTTCCCTGATAATTTTACTAATTACCAGTAACTAGAAACATGGAGCAAATGCTTTTGTGATGTCGATAATGTAGCAGACAGGTTGTTTCAGTTTTTCAGTTCTTTATTCTTGGCTGTGAAGTGAAATCTTGTCAAACTCAACATTGCTCTTCCTAAAGTAAATAACAGTAATTCACTGGGACATAGTCAGTTGATTACATTCCTTCTTTACAAAATATTGATCTCCTGAGTAGTCAAAATAAATCAATATTATCTATGGCTTTTCTCTAAGCTGTTCAGATTCTTTGTTTAATATATTTTTTGGCCTGCGTTTGTTGGCTTTGTGTAAATAAGGAATTATATATGCTTCATGAATGTATTTAAACTGAATTATATCTAAGATTTATACATTCTTGTAAGCATTGCATTTCTTCGATTTTGTGTATGAATTAATGTATGTCTACTTCAGAGATACAAGCAGGAACTAATGTCTCAATATCCATTTATATTCATAAAATAATCTTCAATAAGTCCAAACATGTGTGAATGATTTAATATTTCTTTAGAATTCTTCCCTCTGTTCCTACTATGATCACAAGACTGAAATATTAGAAATATACTGAAATCGAAGAATGAGATTTGGGACTAAAATCTTTGTACTTTCCATCGTGATTTTCAGTTCTTTCACAATTTAGAATCTGTCAAATTGTTCAAACTGAGATATCTTCATAAACAGAAATTAGGGAGTGAATATAGGATGTTGGAAATTTTTAACTCTAATTTTAAAATAGTTGGTATGAATTGTTGTTTATAGGTTCTAATTTTTGAATAAAACTTCTTCAGATTTGTTGTCACCTGACAAATAAAGTAAATAAATCACCAAAATATTGTAAAACTTTTCACTCAACACAATATTTCTTTGTACTAAATTTAAATTTCAAACTAGAAAAGGTAATCTCACTCCACTCCAACCAAAAATCTGAAATAATTTCTAAAGTTGAAATACTTCTCTTGTCTGTTTAAAACTGAACTTGTTACCTCATAGAATACAGGATGTTAATTACATTTACACTCCACTATAACAAAGTTAACGATGAAACCATGTTACAGCTATTTCTATTGTGTTCTTTGATGTATTATTTGGCAGATAATTAGGGCTAGTAATTACTAATGATCTGTACTGATTGGAGCAGAATGGGTTTACAACGAACCAGTGTAGGTGTACATGTATACATTTGTGTGTGTATAGAAACACAAATACACATATACACATATATACACAGAAACATACACATATAAACAAAGAAATGGTGGAATATCAACTGTTGATTTGGTTGTCTTATCTGAGAAGTTTGAAAATTTTGGTGAAAATTAAACTGAGAAGAAAACTGGACATAAAAGGCATTGATTGGTTTGGAAGTGGAGGAGAGAGAGGATTATGTTTTGGATTTGTAGTGTGTGTGTGTGTGTGTGTGTGTGTGTGTGTGTGTGTGTGTGTGTGTACATCAGCGATGCGGATCAGCATCAGATTTGGAAGGGAGGAGAATCATCAATATCACCTAATGTTGTAGTGAAAGGTTTAAATGCCTTAACTCTTGCACTTGCTCTATAGTCAGTTTCATCATCTTAAGAGACCAACGTATAAGATTACAGTTGTGTTATTATAGTCATGATAGACATAGACAGATATGGTCCTAGAAACACACAATCTCTTAGCTTAGCTAACCATTTCTGAAATAATTGAGTGAGAGCCTTATACTAAAATAGGACAAAATAACTGAAGTTTTTGGTCCTTATATACGCATATTTTTCATATGTGTATGTGTGTTTTTAGAAACAATTTACAATTTTTATATGCTACACCTCCGCCACCATTATAAGTCCAGTTTGCTTGCAGTTGAATGTCATTCAAAATGTGAATGAGACAATCTTTCTGTTTTTCATCAATGTAATCATATTTTGCAGCTGCTCAAACAGGATCAGAATGGCCACCAGTTTCAGTGAATGCTGTCATCAAATGGTGGGCAGCAGTTACTGAGCTTCCAATTTCAACAGTTATGGCTTGAAAAATTCTATTTCCCTTCATACAGCTTGACAATTCGTAGCTGTACCTTTGATAACCAATCTTAGGATGATATAATTAAAGTTATTAATAATTTGTCTTAATTAGTGTTTACTATGGAATATTAAAGTTTAAATACTTTTCTCTAAAATGTTCTTATGAACACTGTTAATAATTACATTATACTAATTAAAATTTTTCTGTTCAGGCATCATTTCAAATAATTCTCTTTTTATTTTTATATAGTCTGAATTATAATTAAATAAGTTAAAATAATCAAGGTTTAATCATCAATACAGTTTTATCTTTTAACGAAGTGTTATGACCTCTGTGTGTATCATATATATATTTCAGTTGACATTATCACTTGTTCAGTCATTTCATACAACAGTCTTCAGTGAAAATATTTCCTATACTTAAACACACACAAGCATACACGTGTATGCCTCTTTGGTTTATAAATTTGCAATTGCTCATTGATATAATTAATATTGTTTCCAGAATAAATCCCAATCAACAGCCAGTAATTTACCAGCTTCATAGAATAAGTCAGGTGCCAAGTCAGTAAAGGGAACTCTCAGATTCCCCTGAAGACTTATCTCACCATTCCACTATTCCTCACAAACATAGAAATTCTTATACCTTCTCCAAATTTGAAAGCTTCAAGTTCTTCACTATATTTCTTATCTCGTAATTTAATAAAAAGAACCACCTTTGCTAGTTTTTATTTTTAAAATTTTCTAGATTTTTATGCTTTGTAATGTATATTTTCCTTCGTCTCTTCAAAGATATTTTGTGGTTAATCTGGTTGCTGAAGACTTGCAGCAATCAATGGAACAGATCTCTTTTTTAGTTGGAATTATCTGTTAAGAGATATTTATTTATTTACTTACATGACTGATTTATGATAAGAATCTGACGAAAGGGTAATAGTAGTTTAGCATTTTAAACCTAAAGTTGCTAATTTTAAGTTAGCAATCATTATGTTGTCTACTTGGCTACAACAGATTCAATTCTTATGACTAGATCATTGTTAAGAGAGAAAACACCAGAAGCCATTGAAATCTTAGGAAATTAAAAGCAAATCTCATTTGACAGAGTCTCTTTTATTTTTAGTGTTTTTCTCCTGCTTGTTTCAAAATGGTTACAATGGTTCTAGAGCATCTGGGCAGTTGCATAGTATTAGAGAAATTGTTTTGTTTTTATATAACTGGATGCCACTTCCCACTCAGCTGTGAAGTAAGAGTGATCTTTGTTGTCAGCCAAACAAACTGATGTAAGTCAGAAATGTGTTCCTTACCCCCGGAGGGATAATACAATGTTTGCAATACAATTTGATCTCATGACTATGTGGTTAGATGTCCAATGCCTCCCAATAATTGTATCCTATGTACAATTAATTGTGTTAATTATTAACAACTCACTTGTGAAGTAGAAGTGAAATTTTCTATCAGCCAAACTGACTAGTGTGTTTAGTTATATACCTGGCCCTGCAACTACATTACAATGGTTGCAATAAGGTTCAGTATGCCTGACTCAACTAGGTTTTGGCCTGAATTTGGCACTGAAGATCATGGCAAAGGTCCTCAAGGTGGCTTTGGGCAAAGAGGCCAAAGTGGATAAGGCTGCCAGCTCATATATTGATGATATCCTGGTAGATGAGAAAGTAGCATTGGTAAAGGGAATTGTGGACTCTCTTAGGGGGTTTGGGCTGACAACAAAACTGCCAGAGGCTATAGAGGGAGGTACAGTGCTGGGGTTCAGGCTCGAAAGAGACAAAGTGGGTAGGCTAGTGTTTCACAGAGGGAACGAGATCCCAGACCTAAATTGGAATATGAATTGGCGAGAGCTGTTCTCAATGTGTGGGAAGTTGATGGGTCACTAGCCTGTCACAGGATGGCTCTGAACCGCATGTAGCTATGTCAAAAGGTGAGCAGAAGGATTAAACTGGAGAGAAGACAATGGTGATGATGCAAAAGGTCTCAGAGAGAGGGCAAGTGGAAGATCCAGTGAAGGGCAGCTGGAACATGCCTGATACAAAGCCAGAGATCATGTGGTGTGACGCAAGCAGCATAGTATTGGGACTCGTGCTGGAAATAAGTGTTCATAAGTATTCAGGAAAACATATGTGTGTGTGTGTGTGTATGTGTGTGTGTGTGTGTGTGTGTGTGTGTTGCATGCAAAAGCTTCCAAACAGTTTCCTTCAACTAATTCCACCCACAAAGTACTGGCATGCCTGAGGCTAAAATGAAAGATACTTGCCCAAGGTGCCCTGCAGTGAGTTAGAACTCAAGACAATGTGGTTAGAAAGTAAATTCCATAACCATACAGCTGTGTCTGTACTCCAGAATGGTCTGTAAGAAAGAAAAAAACAATGAGAGTAAAGAAAAACACAAGAAAATTTAAACTTTGACTGTAAAAGCATATTTAAGAAATGGAGAAATATTGTAAAACTTATTTTACTCTGAAATTTGATTATGATTTAGTATAAATTTTATTTATTGTTTAAACAGAAACTAACTTGATATGTAAATAATATATAAAATTACATATATAAATGTAAAACTGAGTATAAAAGTGTATAAACTACATATATAAAAAATACATGCACGCGCACACACACACACACATACACACACACACACACACACGCATGCATAAACTAACATCTGGCTACTGCTTCCTGGTAATGTAAATATTTATTGTAAGTAGTTTCCAGAGGCTCTGGCAAGTTTACCTTCTACACTGGAGAATAAATATAACAAGTAAACAGTTGTCTGAAACATTTACTTATTCTTAACTTGAAAGAATGCTCTCTCTAAAATAGTTTATATAAATGTTTTAAAAGATTGTTTCAGATTTCATCAGTGATCTCCTTATTTATTGATAATATCAAGAGTGAAAAGGAAATACCAGGTGAAAATATCTTATTTGAAATGGTCCAGATTATACGTTGGGAATCAGGCAAATTGTTCTTCTTAGCTCTTCTTCATTTTATTATAGAATGTGTGTGGTTTCAGCTAACAGAATTAAAATACCTATATTCTATCTCCGGTACTGAGTATTCTGTCTCCCATTTATTAGCACTAATATAAATGTGTGTGTGTGCATGCACTCACACAGAAGTATGGGATTGTAAGATCCCTTTGGTTTGTCTCATCAAGGACTATTTAACTCCTCTAGTGTTGGTGCCCAGTACACTGTGTAAAGTGGCTGGTGATAGGTAGAGCATCCTGTCATGAAAACCAAACATGTTGAAGCACCTTTCAATGGAAGCAACAGCTCCCAGTTAGAAATTATTTGAACTGTGGTGATCTTCCTACATTGGCATGGATTGGAAATCTATCACATACAAGCGTAGAAAGGTGGATGTGAAAATGATGATGCTATGCATAAAGATGCAAGAATACTTATGTGTGTGCACACACACACACGCACACAAATATGTGTGTGGTGGTGGGGAGTCTTCCCATCCAAGCAGCAATGTACTCTTTTTATTTCAAAGAAATTTGAATCTCCACATAACACAAATTCCTTGTTGGTGGAGGTGGCCACCACCATTTGCTGCATAATTCTTTGTTTAGTGACAATAACCATGGAGTTTTGGGTGGTTTCTGTTGGATTCTATTTTGTCTGTTGGAAGAACAATAACAAGGCTGCAAGTAATCTTTGCTGCCATCTTCCATTTCTGTTGCTGGGCTGGTTGTGGTAGTAGTAGTAGTAGTGGGTGCTGTTGTTGTTATTGTTGTTGGTGGTGGTGGTGGTGGTGTTGCTGCAGTGGCAATGGTGGTAGAGGTAGATTCACTGATATGGAACCATCAGAAATACTTATTAAACGGTTGAATAAGTTCATAAGCACAGGTGAGATTCTTGCAATAAAACCCGGTCACACAGCAAACTGACAGTGGCATTTGTCAGCACAAATTATCTGCAGTTTGTGAGGTTGTATACAGTTTTATGTTGTTGAAGCAAGTGGATGAGTCCATTGTTTATGAGACAAACTGCTGTCTATGACGTTATACACGAAGCCCAGTTATGGTTTTATCAACTCTTTATTACAATTAGAATTTCAAATCCTCCTTTTAAAACTTATATCAAAATGGTTTTCATTTTCTTATTCTTTGCGTCTTTATCTTATTCTTCCTTTCATTTTTTTGTCTTTTCCTTTTCTCCATTTGCTTTTTAATTTTCTTCTTTCTTCTTCCTATCTTTTTTCTTTTTTCTCTCTCCTTTTTTCTTTTATTTAAAATTTGATTATTTCTTGCTCCTTCTTTCTTTGTTGTCTTCATTTTCTTCTTCTTCTTCTTCTTCTCATCATCATCATCATCATTATGGCAGAGAGCTGACAGAATTGTTAGCACGCCAGGCAAAATGCTTTGCAGCATTTCATCCCTCTTCACGTTCTGAGTTCAAATTCCGCTGAGGCTGACTTTGCCTTTCATCCTTTCAGGGTTGATAAAATAAGGACCAGTTGAGTAGTGGGGTCGATGCCATCGACTTACCCCTCCCTGAATTGCTGGCCTTGTCCCAAAATTTGAATGACATTGCCTATCCTCTTTTTGGGGGTCATTAAAAATAAATACCAGTTAAGTACTGAGGCTAATGTAACCAACTACCTCCTTCCTGCAAAAACTTCTGACCTTGTGCCAAAATTTGAAACCATTACTATCATCATCGTCATCATCATCATCATCATCATCATCATCATCACTGCTCTATATTCATATTGCTGTTAACAGACTCAAAGCCAGCCATATCAAGCTATTAACTGAATAGCGTTTCTCCTCTAATTCTGACTTTGCCGTAAAATGGTTTTTATATAAAATGTTCATTTGATTATTGATTGATTTGGAAGGAAAATAATAAAATCCTCAGCTTTCCTTAGCTTCACACTGATTCTGGTGTGCTTCTGTCATGGTGGTACCAATTCCTCCTGCACTATAGATTTATTGTCTCAATAGTAATAAATTAGAATATATTACAAAAATAACTTTAGAATATTTACTGGCAGGGGTGGATTAGTGGATGGGGGTGACACAGAACTACATTATTGCAGTTTGTTATTTCTTCAGAATTACAATGTTGCTGCTGTTATTTCTTCGTAACTACAATATTGTTGCTATTTCTTCCGAACTATAACATTGTTGCTGTTGCTATTTCTTCAGAACTATAACATTGTTGCTGTTGCTACTTCTTCAGAACTACTGTATTGTTGTTGCTATTCCTCCATAGCCACAGCGTTGCTGTTGCTACTTCTTCAGAGCTACACTGTTGCTGTTTCTTCATAGCTACACTGTTACCTTTTTCTATTTCTTCTGGACTACAGTGTTGATGTTGCTATTTCCCCATTGCTACTGTATTAGTGTTGCTATTTTGTCATTGTCACAGTGTTGTTGCTATATTAATTTGAGATGGAATCTTACCAACAACAGCAACATTTAGATATATCCACAACATCAAATATATAAAATTCAGCAATAAAAATGTGATTAATATTTGTAATTTTCATTTCTATAACAAATATCCAGAAGGTTTAAAACAAATTACCGAAAAGTAACTTTTTTTTAATGATGCCGTTTGCCTCTGGTTTCTTTTGATTCGAGGATGAAGAGATTTCATTTAACACAAACATTGCTTTATGAAATAGTTTGATTCCTATCAGATGTAAGAATGATATTTTATACCTGTGTTCTATTTTCAGAGAAAATATCTTCTCTGCAGATATCACATCTTAATCTTTCTAGTGTTTATGGTTGTTGTTTTGTCTATTCTCGGTGACCTTTCATAAGAGATGCGTTCATTCGTTGAGGAATGAAGCAGAAGACAATGATAAACTGAGAGTTCGTCTAAAATACAGAAGTAGTCCTGCAATGGTTGGGAGCAAGTGTAGAGACCACACTTCAGTTGCTCAGCTCATTACTTTGGCAGAACCAACAACTGTGTCACTGGAGCCACCTTGTACAATTCAGCCAGGTAGATGTCAAACTATTTGCTGGAGAAAGAAGAAGTAGGTTCCATGTACTGCCATACATGTTATGGTGAGACAATGGAGGCACACCCCATCCCCACTCTCTCTCTCTTTCTCTCTTTCTCTCTCTCTCTTTCTCTCTTTCTCTCTCTCTCTCTCTCTCTCTCTCTTTCTCTCTTTCTCTCTCTCTGTCTCTCTCTCTCTGTCTCTCTCTCTCTCTCTCTCGTAGGTATACTTCAGTGCAAGAAATTATGCCAAACTAATAAGTCATTTCCTATGGAATTTATGTTACAGAGTTGATTATGTGAAATGTTATTTTTGTTTATAATCAAAAACATCCCAGCCATGACCATCCTGTCTTTTATTCAGTCATAATATATTTAGGGCTACATTATCCAATGGGTCCTACCTTTTTGAAGACATGTATTTTCCAGCACATTGAACTGGAGTAAAGCAAAAAACATACACACACATAGAAGCACATCTACAGAGACATATATATACATGCATATATATACATGCATATATATATATACATGCATATATATACATGCATATAAGTTTAGAAATACACACACACATAGAAAACAGAGACCAACCCATATAGATCCATGACCATCCCAGAGGGTAATGGAGATAGTCCTCAGACACCTCCTCCCTGGTACACTATCAGAAGCAACCATCTTTAGACTTAGGTTATTCCCTCCTGGACCCACTTCAGGGTCCTGAGCCATGCAGTCTTTGAACTCCAACCCAACACCTAAAGGCATTATATTTACAAGAGTCACTTACCGATTGGTGTTGTTTTTGTTTTATAAATTTATACAGATTGTACTGTATAGGAAAATGCTTTTGAAATTTAAAATCATTAAATTGTTTTGTTTTTTTTTTCATTTCTATTCTTTTCACTGTATTTATTTCTTAATTGTAAAGAAGGCAATTTTGAACACTACCACCCTGTTGCTCTTAATCCAGGGTCTGATTTAACAAAACCCATTAGAGTTTGATCCATAGAAAGATAAATTGATGTGTGTGTGCGTATTTATTTACGATTATTTTGAAGAAAACAACAACATTGATTTTAATATTTCACTTTCACAGCTTGTTAAAACAGAGCTACTACTATCAAAGTCCTTAACCAACAATTGTTTGGACGATCGATTTCAGATTTTTCTAAACATTTGTGGTTTTACGTTTTTATGTTCTAATACATCTTGCTAATTAGGTTCACTTTTATAAGTAGCACACCATTTAATTCCTATTGGTTATCTGATCCTTCTTTATTGCAATTCTGTGATCTTTTAATCTATATCGACCAGTTTATTAAGGTTAGTGCTTCTATATTTCATACAGCCATTTTGATGATCACTTCAGCATGGTATAAGGTAGAGGGATATGAACAATGCAGACAATGACAAATAACTACATATGTACACAACAACATTCTCAAATGATGTCTTGTTCCATCAAAGATATTACAACATGAATTTTGTCTTAAGGGCTTTTATGTTGATGAGATAATTAAATATAATCACTAGAATATTTGATGAGCAAAGATGGTCAGTGTTGGCAATCGTCGGTAGAGTCGGAACCAAAAGCTAATCCATGTTGTTGGTTTATAAACATGCACGCATAAAGCAAGGCTTATGTGCTTCTGTAATTGCTGACAATCTCACCGGTCAGTAAACAGAATGGAGCAAGGAAAGAGATGTTACATACTGTTTATACCATTGTATAAATAGCAACATCTCTTTCCCTATCACACCATTGCATAAACAGTTGGTAACATCTCTCTCTCTCTCTATCTCTCTCTCTCTCTCTCTCTCTCTGTGTCATACTACTATAAATTAGGATACAGCAGTCCCCAAGGCTAGTCTGAGAAATGTCAGTATCTTTATTGTATATTTTAGTTGCTCTGAGATCTGTTTGCTATAAACATACTCTAGTAAAATGACCAACAGCAATCTATCTTTTGCACGAAATGTATCCAGTTTAGAAATATTTCATTTGCTTTGTCTCTGAAACAGTTAAGTGTATTTGTAATCCAAACTTGATGCTAATTTAATCAAATATTGAAAGAGGGGTTTGGAAAGTAACCTTTCAAATCATTGATTTGTTTCCTTTCTTAATCAAATGTAATGTATTTTCAATGTCATTGATTTGCCTGGACTATGTATCAATCAGAAATCAATTGTTGCCATTGTATAAAATAACTTTTCATTGATTAGGTTAGTTTCAGCTAGATTAATATCTATTAATAGTTACCACAAATGTAGACTAAAGCTGCTCTTTTAAAGTTCACAGAGATACTTTTCCTTGCGGCATTTAATAAGATTTTAAAATGAAGTCGTTTGATAAAGAATTTATGTCAAGGAAAGACTAGAATTTGAAAACAGAAACAGAGGGGAGATTTTACTCTGAAACTAATCGTTCAAATTGTTGTTTTGTCTATAAATATAACATTATATCTTTTTGAGCAAGTGACTCAGATGATAAGTTTTGCCATTTGTGGTCTTTATAAATGGAGAGACATGACTTTGCTGACATGGGAAGTTTGAGAGACAGGTCTATAATTCTTAGCATCTGCTCTGCTACCTCCCTTATGGATAGGGCATATAATGCCTTCCATTAACTTTTTGGGAAGTTTCCCTGTTGTGAGGAAGCTCTAGAAGAGAATCTGAAGTTGTCTAGCTAGAGCTCCTTTGCATTTCTTTAGAAGGATTGCTGGGAATCCATCAGGGCCTGTGGCTGGGTTTGAGCTCATCTCATTAATGGCTGATATCACATCAGTTTCCTCTATTTTGATGCTTTCAATAATTGCCATTTTGTTGTGTAGATTTGTGGAGCCAAAGAACTCAACAGGCATAACTACTTGCAAGTTTCCAAAGCACTCTTGTATTGCACATTCAGTAATTCACTGATCCTCTGGGGGTCTGCAGTTGGTGAACCATTTTCTTCAAGTAGTGGCCCTATTCTGTACCATACTGAAGCAGTTTCTTTTGCATATTTATAGAAGACTTTAGGGTTTGTCTTAATATTTTTGACAGCCCTGGCCTCCTTTTCTACCCTCCCCTTTTCATGAGAGCATTTGAGTTCGTTTTCGATCCCAAGCAGTGTTCGTTTGAAGTAGGATCGTTTGTTATCATTTAGTGGCCCATTTAGACGATTTGAGAGTTTTGCTTGTCGTCTCATTAGAATCCTCCTCTCCCTCGGGATTATATCTTTCTGCTGGCTTGGTACACTAGTAGACTGGCTTCATTTCTTTCAAGCCTAAACATGCCTTCAGTAGTCACAGCCCATGTTTCACTGCTGTGTAGCATGGCTGTTACCCACAGAGGTAACAAAGCTCTCTGAACTTTGCCCAGGCTATTCTTATTCTTGCAGCTATGCTCTCAGAGCATCCACTCCACCCCCTTTGGTCACCTAGGTAATGGAAACTATCAACTTCTAGTTATTCCCCCTGGCATGTGACAGAAGCTGTTTTTTGCACATTTTCAGTGTTTATTGCCCCTGTGCATCTGCCACACACAAAAACTATCTTTCCAGTTAGCCTCCCTTTGATATTGCTGCACCTCTTATGTGCCCATAGCTTACACTGGGTACATCTTATGGAGTTTCTTCCTATGCCTTTTCTACAGATCGAGCAGGGCCATCTACTTGAAGGGGTTTGTGATTTGTCTGCCTTCCTACTTGCTAAGAATTAGGTTTTTGCTAGATTGACTCTAAGGCCTTTCAATGCTAGACCTTGCTATATGTGTGTGTGTGTGTGTGGTGTGTGTGTGTGTGTGTGTGTAATAAATAATATATACATATATAATAAATAAATAATAAATAATATATAATCTTTTTCTTTTATTCTTTTGTATGTTTCAGCCCTAAGGCTGTAGTCATGCTGGGGCACCACCAGTATAATCACCTTTTAATTGACCAATTCTATGTGGTTGGCTTTTGGTGAAGGAGGGAGTTTGACATTGTATCCCTCTTTTGAATTTCCTGCCTTGATTTTGTTCATCTGGAATGATGACAATGACGATGGTATAAGTACCAGGATTTAACAGAAAAAAAAAAGAAAAAAAGTTGTGGGGTTGGTTCGTTTGATTAAAATTGTTTAAGGCATTGCCTCAGCAGGGAGACAGTCTGATGACTGAAACAAGTGAAAGAAGAAGATAGATATACAATGGCTTTTAATGAACATATCTGCATACATACACACACACACACACACACACACCTATATATATATATTATCATCATCATTTAAGATATATATGTGTGTGTGTGTGTATATATAGATATATATAATCATTTGAAATATGTAGATATATATCATACACGTATATGTATGTGTTTCTTTTTTCTATCTCTCTCCTCTCATATATGTATGTAGGCATATATCCAATATTTGTTTAAAAAAGTTTAAAAAGTGCAATCATTATATTTGGAAAGCTTCAATGTCTTGAATATTAATTCATGAAAAAGAAAATCATTTATTAATTGTGTACACAAGTCATGTATGAAGTCTATAATTCTGTTGGTTTCTCTGTTTAATCAATCCCTCCTTTTTCCATGACACTGTCAGAATATTACCCAACAACAACACCCTTCCCAGTTATTGCTATTAACTTCCACACACAACACAAACAAGCACTCAATTTCACAACTGAAGCCATTTCTTTACATCTCTCTCTCTCTCTCTCTCTCTCACACACACACACACATTCTCTTTCTCTCTCACACACACACACACATTCTCTTTCTCTCACACACACACACACACATTCTCTTTCTCTCACACACACACACATTCTCTTTCTCTCACACACATTCTCTTTCTCTCTCTCACACACACACACATTCTCTCTCTCTCTCTCTCTCTCTCTCTCTCTCTCTCTCTCTCTCTCTCTCACACACACACACATTCTCTTTCTCTCTCTCACACACACACACACACACACATTCTCTTTCTCTCTCTCACACACACACACACACACACATTCTCTTTCTCTCTCTCTCACCACACACACACACACACATTCTCTTTCTCTCTCTCACACACACACACACACACATTCTCTCTCTCTCTCTCTCTCTCTCTCTCTCTCTCTCTCTCTCTCTCTCTCTCTCTCTCTCTCTCTCTCTCTCTCTCTCTCTCTCTCTCTCTCTCTCTCTCTCTCTCTCTCTCTCTCTCTCTCTCTCTCTCACACACACACACACACACACACACACACACACACACACATGCACACACATTGTGAATTAGCCATGTAATATATCTTCATAATATATTTATTAACAAAAATTTAAAAAATGTGTGTGAATTCCCCACTATGCTAACTGCATGTAGAGATAGAATTAATTCTTAATTAGTTCTCAATTAATCATTGATTATAGAAATGTTATGGAATAAAGAAAGATGTGAAAAGTAATTTTTTAAAATCTACACTAATTAAGATATTTAGCTGTCTCAATGTCTTCCAGTAGAGTTAACATTACTGACTTATTGGATAGGGGACATTACTTGAATAATTTCAGTTATATATCTGTATGTGTGTCTGTGAAAGTGTAAAGGTATTGGAGGTGTGTGTGTGTGTCACATGATTGACCAGACTATTGGGTGTTGATATGCAACACTGGTCACAATGTAAAAGGCTTTCCCTTCTATTTTGCCAGAGCATAAACTTAGTACACTCTGGATGTTTTTTTTTTTTTTTTACTCCCCTTTATTTATTCTTTTTCTTATTTTTGCATCCATCAAATGTATTTATAAGCCTCCTGTTTCCGCAGCTGAATGAGATGAGTATCAGGTTACAATCAGAAAGCATAACTTGTAATTACATTTTGACCTTGTTATTGGGTTCATGTTGTTCAATTGAAGAATAACATAATAATTAGTGAATCAGATGATTAATTTCTGATGTAAATATGAGTTGTTTGTTAACATTGTGTGACCAACATGACTTCTGCCTCTATTTTTGAGTTTAAATTTTGTACATCGACTGGGCTGGTAAAGATGGAGAGCTGCACCAGGCTCCAGTCTGCTCCAGCCTTGGTTTCTGCAGCTGGTTAACACCAAGCATTCCACAGAATGTACTGGATGCCTTTTGTGTGTCAATGACACTGGTCACAACTTCAATTACTTAGCTTCATGTGTCATCTCGGGCACAGCAAATTGCCAAAAGGCTCAGTCTCTTGTCATTGCCTCTGCAATACTTATCATCCAAAGATCATAATTCACCACCTCATCCCATGTCTTCCTGGGTTTACCTCTTCCATTGTATCTTCTGGTTTGGTGACAAGTCTCATCAGATGTCAAAAGTCTTCCTTAAGATTGGATGATGTTTTTTCTGCAGGTTGACAAGTCTCAATTCCAATATCTTTCAGTCTCTAAGGCAGCAGTTTTGGTGTTGTGCCACAGATATTAGTCTTCCACTGTCATGTCATCTCACTGGCTAGGTCCTGGTACTTCTCAATTTTAACCCAATTTCTTTATTATCTATTCAAAGTTTATAATCTCCTTCTATTTATTTTTTCCTCTATAATAATATCTAGTCTTTATGGGGAACTCCCTGAAGATCCTGTAATTCTTATTCTCTGTCACAGCCTCTGGTTCATGTTCATGATGATGATGATGTTCAGTAATTTTGAAGCCGCACTCTTGGCTAATATTCCCTAAGTCCTACTGTGGCTCTAACAGCTCTTGATAAACTTTTTTCACTATTACCAAAATAGGAGTCATTGTCTACTCCAGCTAACTCCATGTAGTCTTCTACTGACATTAACCCTCTTCCATCTTCCTTTCAATTATCATCATTTTCATTTGGCTCAGGTTCAGTCTTATTCCTGGTAGGATTTATGGGGGTAGTGGGTTACTACCTGTAACCTTAGGTATCCACAAGTTTTCAGTAGTCTTTCAAGTGCTTAGAATGCTCCTGATAGTCCATCTTTTTTTCTGTTGTTATTCCATAGTGTTGGCATATTATTATTATTATTATTATTATTATTATTATTATTATTATTACTATTATTATTATTATCTCTTTATCACAGGTTTTGTTTGAACTGCTGGAGTCTTGCATGCGTAGCAGGCTTACTACCTGCAGCTTATGGTACCATGCTATTCGTTCTTTCCAACTATTTAATACTTTCCTGATTATTCTGGCCGTGCCTAGGAGGCAAACCTTTTGTAACAGTTCTACTGGGCACTCGATTCCAATTTCCTTTATATTCCTCTTCATGCCTTCTGATACTGTTCCCAAGGATCCAACAATAATTGGCACTATCTTCACCTTCTTCATTTTCCATAGCCAGGCTAGTTCATACTTAAGAGGATTGTATCTATATATCTTTTCGTCTTCCTTCTTGAATATTCGTGGTTCAAAGGGGCATGCAATATCAACTATATAACATATGTGGTGCACCTTGTCCACCACCACTAGGCCCAGTCTGTTATACTCTAGCACCTGATTTATTTGGATTAGGAAATCCCAGAGGATTTTGCTGGTCTCCAACTCAACCACCCTCTGCAGTTTGTGCTCATACCACATTTTGCCTCTCTCTAGCCCCCACTTTTTACAGTTTCCAACGGAGCACTTTCACTACCTGGTCGTGTCGCCACACCTTGTAGTGGTTTTGGGCAAATCTAGGGCATTTGTTCGTGATATTGGCAATGGTTTCTTCCCCTCTATTGCAGATATGCCACACCGCAGACACTTGCTCATTCCTGAGGTTGACCCTCCAGTTTGTGGCCAAAGCTTGGTCTTGCACTGCCAGTATAGTGCTCTCGGTCCCTTTTTTAGGATTCCTTTCATCAGCCAATCCCACCTATTTTACCAGCAACTTCTGTTGTAGCTTTATGGAGTTGATTGTGTAGTCCCTTCTTGCATAATTCTTCTTCATGTCCTTTTTGTACTTTGTTCTCCCTTTTTTCTCTACTCTCAATACTCCCTCGTTCCTGTCACTAGCAAAGTTTCCTTACTTTGGGCTAGGTATTTCATAAAACTCATGAGTTTGATATGCATGCAGTCTTCCACACTTATCAGCCCTTTTCTTCCATTTGCTCTTTTCATGTATAGGCGATCAGAATCTGCATGTGGATGATGGGTTCCATGCATCGTTAAGAGCTTTCTTGACATCCTGTCCATCTCCTTTAGCTCCTCCTCCTCTATCCACTTCAGGATTCTAGTGCCATACCAAGCTACTGCGACTGTGCACGAGTTTATTGCCGAAATTATGTTTCTGGCATTCAGCTTTGAAGCCAATATTTTTCTCACTCACCACAGGTACTCTCTTTTTGTGTTTTCTTTCATGTCATGGTGTTTGATTCCATCTGCCTCAAGTATTCCCAGGTATTTATAGCTGGATTGAGGTTGAATTGCCTTCATTATTTCACCACTTGGCAACCATATGCCTTCTGTCCTGGCAAGCTTTCTGCATCTCATTACCATCGTAGCACATTTTGAGAGTCCAAACTCCATCTTAATATCTTTGGAGAAAATACTGGACTACATACTGGACTAGCCTGTCTCAGTTTTTGTGAATAGCTTCAGGTCATCCATGAATAGCAAATGGTTTAGTTTTCCCTTACCTCTTCCCAGATCATATACCCCAATTTTGTTTTTTGTAGTATTTCACTCAAGGGGATCATTCCGAGTACAAATATCAGTGGGGACACACTGTCTCCCTGGAAGATTCCTCTCTTGATTTTCATCTCTCCTAATACTTGCTTCCCTGCTGTCAATTCTGTTCTCCAGTATTTCATGCTATTCCATATAAGGCTTCTCATATTCTCTGCTACTTCATGCATTTCCAGTGTTCTTATTATCCAGGAGTGTGGTATCTATTATTATTATTATTATTACTATTATTATTTATGTTTGACTTTTGCTTTGTATTTGTACAATTTGGCTCCAAGTTTCACTCAGAGACCTCAAGAGACAAGTCAGATGTTCAAGTTGGTGTTATGCCTAGGGTGTCATATATTTTTACCTCAACATTTTTTTGAAATCAATTTATACTTAAAACCTCCCCAGACACATAAGCAATGTGCGTGTGAAGTTTAAGAAAAATCAGTTGAGCCGTTTTGGCGCAAAATGAGGACATACCGATACACGCACACACACACACACACACAGACATTTTCAGTTTTAATAAGTAAGATTAGTAGCCAATGTGATTTTAAGGTCTCATTGACTAAAGGTAGAAATAGGTTGTTTCCTAAATTTATCAAGAGTGTGACTATCACATTTAAACATAATATGATTTCGACTCCTACTTGATAAAGCCATCAAATTTGCTAATTAATCTGTTAATATAGACCTTATAGACCTGGATTTTATCAAGTATGCAAGGAAAACACGACTGAGAAATAAATCACCATTGATTTAAAATATTGCTGTTTCTTCTTTTTGAAAACTTATTTACTAGTCAAGTGTTTTGTTTTAATCTTTGAAACATTTCAAAATAATTCTTACCTTCAAGTCAAGGAGATTTTTATCAAAGGTTATAGGTTTGTCCTTCCTCAACAATGAGACACACCAAAATATTCACAAGATATCTTTTCAATTTAGGGTCAGTATCAACAGGTGACTCTTCTAAAATATTTTCAGATTATTATTTTTTTTCTCTTTACGTCAAAAAAACTATTTCTTAACCTTTTTCCCAAATGTCATGAAATTAAATGGCATTATTGATTGCTTAATCAGTTAGGTTCAGCTGGTTTTTAGTAGCTACAAGTGTTTTATTTAATGAAATTTTCTCATTTCTTAGAAACAAACAAATGAAAGTCTTTGTACAAATAAAATGTTTTTCTTTTTTTCAATTATTTAATTTTTTTGATTTTGTAATGAGAAAATAAACTTCACATTTTCTTTGAATCTTGTGTTTTACATATAACAATCAAGTCTGGATGCAAACATTTGAAAGTAACTTGTAACAATTGACACTTCTCACACATATTGGTTTCTTTGTAAAGTGTGTGTGTGTGTGTGTGTGTGTGTGTGTGTGTGTGTGTGTGTGTGTGTGTGTGTGTGTGTGTGTGTGTGTGTGTGTGTGTGTGTGTGTTCTATTCAAGCCACAACAGCATTTAAAGGAATGTCTGAAAAGAATAAACAAGTATAATTACCATGCCCACCACATCTATTTTATCCATCACTCACTCCTCTTCAAAATCTTTTGCAACCTTTAACCCCAACCTTCATCTACCTGTCAGTTAATCCCTCCATCACTCTCCTATCTACTGTATTATTCTGAAGCTATAAATAATGAAATTAGGACTTGTTGCTACAAACCATTTCTCTATTGCCAGTCACCACTCTCTCTCCCCCACTCTCCCATTTGACATCTGTTCCATCCATCATTCTTATTTGCTATCAATCATCCCCACCCCTCTTCATCGTACTCTACAGTGGAGATGATGCAAGCAAGTCCAAAGATTAAATCTTTGGTGACATGGTAGTACTGATAATAGTAGTAGTAGTAGTAGTAGTAGTAGTAGTAGTAGTAGTAGTAGTAGACAAAGAGAATAGAAAGTATCAGATAATTGACTTTAGAGTTCCAAATGATGAGAAAATCAATATGAGAGGTATAGAGAAAATAGCAAAGTACCAGGACCTAGCCATTGAGTTAAATTATTTATAGAAAGTCCAGATGAAAAAATGTATTCCTGTGATTATAAGTGCATTAGGAATTATCCTTAAGGATTTGAACAGATGGATAGAGGAAATAGGCATAAAACCTAGTTTAGTGCAACTCCAGAAAACAGTGTTATTAGGAACATTTAAGATTCTTAGCATCTAAGGTTACTTGTTGTAACCTGATTTTAGGAATCTTTCTTTCCAACAGTTTAATCTGTTGGGTTATATGAAATAATAATAGTAATAATAATGATAATAATAGTAATAATAATGATAATAATAGTAATAATAATAATAATAATAATAATAATAATAATAATGATAACAAGAGCACTCAGAGAGTGCAAACCTCTACCAAGGCAACACCAACATCCTCTCAATGATTAACCAGGGATGATTTTTAAAATGAGAATATCTGAAATAAACTCGATTGCTCTCACAAACGAGAATACTAAAAATGAACCCGACCACTCTCAAAAATTAAGCAAACAAACAGGAAAAATAATCCAGAATCCTTGTCCGGTACCAGATTGATCCCAAAATCTAATCACTTCATGCCAGTCACAAGGCCAAACATCCCTGAAAATTTTATCCGAATCCCTCCAGCAGTTCTTGAGATATCTTGTCTGAAAACACGACTGAAAACAATACCTCTGCCTTTGCTGAGGCAGAGGTAATAATAATAATAATAATAATAATAATAAGTACAAAATACGTTTGCCAGTAACAGAGAATGATTGGGTGAATCTCACATAGGATGTGCCAATCTACACAGATAAAAAGCTGCAACATAACCAACTAGATATCACTGTCTTACAGAAGGAATCCAAAGAATGGATCTTCATCAACATAGCCATACCTGCAGACCAGAATAGTGGGAAGACAGACATTGAGAAAGTCCAGAAGAGTACTGAGACCCATCATTGGAAGTGGAATACATCCACAGAGCCTGGAAAGTGAGTGTGATCCTATCGTGACTGGTGCATTTGGGACCGTCTCAAAGAAAGCATTATTCTGGCATGAAAAGCTGCAAATATCAAACTTCATAGGAAATACACAGTTAGCAGCAATATTTGGAAACAGCACATGTGTTGAGGAAAGTGTAACGTCTCTGAGCTGTAGGAAGGGTTGAAACTTAATATTGATAATTTGAAGAAGAAAGGAAAGAAAAAAAGAATATGAATAAAAATGATAATAATAATAATAATAATAATAATAATGATAGAGTATAATTATCAAGGATCATTGTTCTGATAAGCATCTCAATCCCTTCTGACAAAACCACTGCCTGGAAAGAAGCTGAAAAGCTGTCAAGGTGAAGGATTTTGAAATTGAAATAAAGATGACTACAAAGTAAACCAGAGCACAGAGTCCAAAATATACCTCTGGTAGACACAGAACACATCCCACAGTTCAGTGGTACAGCTTAATGCACACAACATATAACTGAGATTTTACACAATCCCCTCTCAATATTATAGCACAACTTTCATTGTACGTCTATATAACAACAAAAATAACACCAAAGTAACCACAGGTACAATAAAATAAATCCATGAAAAAAGTCAATAATATTGATGCTGATGATCATCATCATCAGCAGCAGCAGCAGCTGAAGCACCATAATTGTATATGGAAGGATGATTTTGTTAAAAATATATTGTATTTAATGGAAAGTGCAAGATGAAAGAAATAAATGTCAGACATGATTTGGAAAAATTAGAAAATTTGTTGTAAGTGCCATAGTAATTGCATCTGCACTCTGTTGGGGTTCCAGTCTTAAAATGTACTCATTGGATGTAAATGATGGCTAGAAAATTGTTTTTACCTTCTAAGGTGAGAATATTGAGAGATCGGGTTAGGAAAGACAGCCAACTAAGCAGTTGTGTGTAAAAGATGGAAAATGAAGTAACTTCATTAATGAATATAATCTCCCACACACCCCTATTGAATATCATCATCATCATATGATAAAAACCCTGGTAAAAGAAACATAAGAAAACCAAGCAAACTGTTGAGCAACATCAGAGAGGAAGATGGAGGAAGTGTTGGGGTTGATGGAAGGACGAGTTTGTGTCTGTTATTGTGTACCTGTAGCCTGATATTATAGATTTTCATTGATTACCTGTAAAGGGTTGATTACCTGTCAAATGTTTGTCATTTCTCCAGAAGTGTGTATTTAAAAAATGTCTTTATGTAATGTAAGTTTAATACATGATTTGAAAGTAAAGGTTAGACAGAGTTAAGTTGGTCTTGACTTTATAAACAAATGACAAGAATGGCACATATAATTCTCTGAGGACCAAAGAAATTGAATATAGACAACACTTGATGGTAAATATTTTGTACAATGACTCATCAAGAAAATAGTTAATCAGGAGAGAAACTGCTAAGATCAGTGAAGAGATGGAAGAGAATTTAGGAAAAGAAGTATTATGGAAGTGGCTGAGACAGAAAAGTGTTTGATATCAGGGTGACGATGCTGAGATACGTCCAAAGAATTAAGCCATAATGCTTCTGTTGTGTTCTGAATCTGTGAAAGATTAATAAAGTTCAACAAGTAAAATAATACCCATCACTTGACTTGAAGAATCTCTCTGCAGTTGGTTAACAATTCTAACAGCAGAAGAAAGCAGGATAAGGGTATTGAGAAGTTCATTTTTTTTTAAAGGGCAACATTAATGTAATATCACCATCACACACACACATTTAAAGCTGTGGTGGGGTTTGAACTCAGTGTTTTACTTATTGAAACAATCTTTATTTAATTAGTGTTGCAACTACTTACTATAGTAGGTTGTACCTCCCCATAGTACCTACTGTACCAGCACCTGCAATTTCAGAATATAATTCAGTTTCCTGCTTCCCGTTACTCTTCAATACAGTCCCAAGACACTTAAACTTTTCTACTTGTCTCGGTGATGTCCCACTAATAAGCAGAGTCCACTAGGAAGCTTGAATAGCTATCTATATTGTTTTAAAGGAGTTAACAGTTCTCTAATAAGATATAAAATTAAACCTGGAGGTGAGATTATGAAACTTTGGGTTAAATGTGACTAATATTTACTTTGGTTCACTTGCATTTCTTATTTCAGATTTTACTTATAAAAGTAAAAGTTCATTCTTTCAAAGTTGATTGCATAGAAACAAATAACATCACAGGGTTGATCTAGTTAACCATACTCCTTAGCATTAAAACTAGTTTCCAATCTACCAATAAGAAACACATACTCAGAAGAAAATTGAATGAAGCTGTGTCATTGACTTTGAGCCAACAATTAACAACTAAAACCCATCATTTGATTGCCTTGAGTGATGCTGTGTTAAAACCTGTTGGTACATCTCAAGAAGTCTAAGAAGAAAGTATTTATGCAGATTTTTGTCCTATATTTAATTAATTACAAGTTCCAGCAATGAAAATAAAATCATTGAAATATTTTGTTTGGTTAAGGATTGGCTTATTTCCATTAATTAGTAGTAATTGTCAGAATTAATTAAGATAATATTTTTGATGCTTGATAGATAATTCTAAATCTTGAAATATCCTCAACATGTATAATGTGGAGAGAAAAGAAATGTTTATAACATTGTTGTTGTTGTTGTTCTTGGTGGTAGTGGTGATGGCGGTGGCAGTGTTGTTGTTGTTATAATAATAATTCTGCCTAAGTCGACTTCGCCTTTTATCATTTTGCAGTCAATAAAACAAGTATCACTTGAACACTGGGGTCAATGTAATCACCTAACCCCGCTAAAATTTCAGGCTTTGTGCCTATAGAAGAAAAGATTAATTATTATTATGATGATTATGATGATGATTATTATTATTATTATTATTATTATTATTATTATATATAACATGGCATATTGAAATTCACATGCAACCTGAAAGCTGTTGCAGAGAAGTTTAGGAACGTAGGAGTATAAGTAAGGGTTGAATGGGTTGAATTCACAGCAGACTATGTCCTTACTCACTGTACTGACCACCACCCAACCACAAATGAGGAAAGACAGTTTCAGCCCCTATGAAATGGGATTAAATTCAAGACAGAGAACCAAAACGAAGTACTATAAGACGTATAGACCATTGCTCTGTTATTTCTGCCATACTGACACATTTCAAATGAGAAATAAGGATTTCTAAACTTTGACAGCAGGACAGATTCTGGAGAAAAGGAAACTTAATGGAGTCAACATGTAGTTAACATGTAGCCAAAATGTACTCTATCATAACAGTTACATATATAGCCTACATTTATATAGCAGATTTCCAAATACTTTTTTCTATTGTTATGGAAATAAAGGATTTTCTCTCTGGTAACCACCTACTTTATTTTTCTGCTTGCTCACTTCTCTATAGTTTGTTATATTATTTTTAATATATAAAAAAAATGAGTTGCCCCCCCCTCTCTCTCTCTCTGATATACATATGTATAGTGTTATAACATCTAATATACAAGTATTATAACATCCAATGTAGATTGCGGTTGTTGTAAAATGAAACTTGTGTATAAACACTACAGAAGCGAGTGATGGGTGCTGAAATGTTGTTTTGACGCCCAAAGAAGAAAGGGTTGAGCAATTAATTCCCTGCCTGTGGCATCACCATTAGAAATCATCAGGGGTTGAGGAGGGACCAAACTTGTTCTATGTTGGGCAATATATTGTGTGCATACAACAAGATCATTGCAAAGTTTAGTTAATTTCTGTCTAAATATTCTCTCCAAACCAAACGTCATTGAAGCGCTTAATGTTTCTGACACGTAACTAAAAAAAACTGCTTTTCTTCCCTTCTGATTCTACATGATTTCTTTTTTCATAAAACAGACTCTGAGTCATATAATAGCAGAAGAAATATGAGAATTGTAGAAAATCTAGAAATATTCCATTCATTACCTGTAACTTACCTAAGCGAGATTGCTGAAGGCTTTAAGACATCAATTAGACATTGGGAATAAACTATAGTGCTAATATTTATCTTTCATAAACTTAACTTCTTTGTAGTCTTATTGATTTATTCATTTGGTGCCATATCAAATATATAAATGTAGTAGCACAGTAGTAGTAGTAGTAGTAACACATTATAACACAGATATTATAACTGTTATAATGTCTAAAATTAGACTATAGTGTTATAATATCCAGTGTATAGACTAAACAAATATCTTGTTTAGACACAATAGATAAATACCAGAAACGTTTCTAAATTGATTGTGCCCCAAGACAAGTAAAGTGTAGGCTCTTTTTCTCTATTTCCAAGCCTGTAATAAAACAACAGCAACTATAAACTGGCCAGAACCATGTTCCAGTTATGTATCTGTAGAATCTTCCATGTTCTGCCTCTGTTATGTCTGTAGAATCTTGTGAAAATAGCACTGACATGATAATATTAATCTACAAGTTTCTTTAATTCCAGCTAAGAATTCTACAGAAGTTCTTTCATTGATCTTCTGGTTTTAAATTCATTGATTTCTTGATGAACATCAGAAGAAAACAGCAAGGAAAAAGAGTTTTAATCATGAAATCAGCATGGTTGGTTCAGTGCCATTGTTGCAATAGTTGTAGCCACAGTAGGGGGTGGTGGTCATGGTATGGAACAGCTTTAATTCCAGCAGATTTATTGGAAGATTTCAAAACTGCTTTAATACACTTGTATCTGTTTAAATCATTGGCAAAAGATGGTAAGTTTCTAATGTTATTGTTGCTGCTGTTTAGCTACAAGTCATTCCTCATCAAGCAGATCTATAATCAAAGATGGTCCAATCGTGACCAACCTATCACTTAAGGATCTCTAGAATTGCATAATCTAATATGCCTTAACCCTTTTTAGGATTTGGCTGCTATTTTAAGAGAGCTAAATGAACTGTACAGTGGCACAGTTTTCTGTTTCGGGTGGTCAAGTACACATAATATAGATTAATGGTCCCCAAACTTTTTTAGACTGCTGCCACTTTGGTTCCCAGACCACATGCCTAGCACCCCCACTATAAACATAAAACCCTTGCTACTGCAAATTCAAAACTACTATATTTCACAAATAAAGCTTAACCTAGTTAACCCATTGTTTTGCATTTTTATATGGACAATCTTTTTCAGCCACACCCCACTACATGCCACACATGGTTCTACGTCCCAATATTTTTTCTGTTTTTCTTGCAACACTTTATTTGTCTTCTGGCTTTTTTTTGCACTGGTCTTATGTGAAAACACTGTTTCCGTTGAATTTCTTCCATGTCATACCTTAGTTTTAATATCATGTCACAGTCTTTCTACAGTTTCTGCAATGTCAAATCCTGGTTCATTTCCAGTTTTGCTAGAATTTTCATTCAGATTTCTGCATCACTTTTATCTGTCAATCCTTGTGCAAAAATCAAACACTTGAAAGAATCTGGAGTAAGTATATCCAGCCTAAACCCCTCACATTTTTTGTTGACTCTACCTGTGTAAGTAGTGAAATCTTCATCTTCACTCTTTTCTATGTTTAAACATTTCCATCTCATATTAAAACAGTGAGCTCTTTTCACTAAACATTTTGCACAAAATGTCAACTGTGTCAGTGAAATTTATGTCAGACACTTTTTTTGGCAATATGAAGTTACTATAGTTCTCATGCTCTGCTGTCGCTAGTTTCCTTAAATGCGTTTTCTAGATGCATTTTCATTTTGTTCATCTAATCCTGACATTCTTTTTCAAAAATTAGTTCAAATCTTCAAAAGTAAGCCTTGAAGGCTACTCCTTCTTTGGGGTCATATTTGAATTTGCTACATGGTCAAGTGAAAATGTATTCTCCAGTTTGGTTATCAACTTCATTAGTTATAACATTGCTGCTGCAATCTTTGTTGTTCCTTGAGTTGCTGCTGTTGCTGTTTTTGCAACTCAACTACTCCCCCCCCCCCCAGCTAATAAGTCTTCCATATTTTATGATTTTCATAAGTTTGCACAAGATTTTTGTTTCTTTTTTGTTGAGCTTTTTAAATTTTCCATATGAATTAGTTTAAACACTCTGCTGTGTGACTGTTTTCCTTTTTTCACTCTGCATAAATGTGTTTTAGCTCATTACCACTGTTGTCAAGTGCGTTCCTCCCACTGGTGTGGTGTTGTGTGACTGCCATTGTACTGTAGTTGCTGTTTTTGTTGTTTAGCCACAATAGTTACTAGTCATCAGATGCTGTTGTATCTCTTTGTACCAGAATAGTAATACACTAACTTCTCCTGTCTTACTGTCGCTGATAGCTCCACAAGACACCAACTAGAACTGTTGACTCTCAACTCTTTGACTTTGGACTCTCTCTTGATGACCAGATATTGGTCTATTTATAATGGCTGGCTGCTACCACTTTTTACCAGGAGGGGTATACAGTTTCACTATACAACAGTACATTAACTATTTTTCAATTATATTGTCATCATGTGAAGAGAATCTGTAACCTTATATAGACATAACTTGTTGAGTGGTAGAGTGCTCTACTCTCTATTTCTTGATTCATCATTACATGGTCAAGCTTGCCTGGACATTTTTAACCCATACACACCATCATCCATCCGTCTTGGTCCTGCATTAGTTGAGTAAGTTCTTCAGAGAGGCATCCAGTGTGTCTGGTGAGTTAATCTAAATACATTGTGTTCAGATGACCTGCTTGAGTACAGCTATGCTTTGGCATCCATAAGAGTAGGTCACTTGTCAGCTCTTGTTCAGCTCACCAGCAATTTCTTGCAATGTGCAAGTGGAAACAGACAGATCTCCATACAGCTGTTTCTTGGTGGGTTGAGATTTTTAAGATCTGTTTAAGACTGCTCTTCACATTCAGGTGTAAGTTCTATCAAGCATGGATTCCTATTCATTTCTTGATTGGAGTTTTTTTTTAATTCAAAATACTAATGCTCTTGTCAAAATTCCTTAGTCTCTTCTCTTTCAGACTATCAGAATTCAGAAAGAAACCCTTATTTCCTTTATTGTGGCTCACTTCTATTGATTCCTTGTTAGTTATTCTTGGTAAACACTCATTTTGGGAACCAATATATACCAGAGATTACAAATGGAACAAAGCAATAACAGACAAGAGCAAACAATGGTTGCTCAACAAACATTGGGTTCTTCTTTTCTTTTTTCTTTTGTTTGTCTATACACACTTATCGTACAATACTTTAATATATACATTAATGCATATACACACTCACATTTACAAACATAGACGCACACACATGCATATATGAATATATAATTACTATGATATCAAAATCATAAACTAGGTTAGATTTGTGAGAAATCTCTGTGCTAGAATGTTACTTTACCGATATAAGTATGAAAGCTGAGCTTCACAAAAGTTTATTCTGCAATCAATTCCTACCAAAGATCAATATTCTAATTACCAACAGAAATAGAATATCAAGTTGTTTGCAGACAATATTTTTCCTTCTTGTTCTGTTTATTATTATTATTATTATTATTATTATTATTATTATTATTATAGGCATCACACAGTATACAATACCATGAGGAGGTTTGTACTGTTTATCAAGTCACAACAAGGATCTCAGACAGACAGACAGACAGACAGACTACTTCATGCAATATGCGTACAGTTCCAAGACTTTTGCAATATACCTAGATTGTAGAGTATTTCTAAGGTTTTCAGATGCTTTTCCAGATTGGGTGGTATTGAACCCAATCCTCCAATGACAATAGGGATAACCTTTATGTTTGAGACTATCATAGCTGCCACATCTTAGCGATCTCATTTCTCAGGTCTCCATATTTGTCAACCTTTTCTCTGTGCATGGTCTTGTTTAAAAATCTGAAGTCGAAGTTGAACTTCTTGTGAAAGAATTGGTGTCAGGGCTTTGATAGACTAAAGCAAGCATTTCTAGAATATGGAACGCTGTGTGGGTGTGGGTGTGGTGGCAGGCTGTTTGTATTGTTTCTGTGTGCGTGTGAGAGAGAGAGAGAGAGAGAGAGAGAGAGAATGAGAGAGCAAAACTAAACCACCACCACCACCACCAACAACAACAACAACAACCTACTAACAAACAATGAGTTACAGTGAGTGAGGGTTAATCGACAATCCCGATTAACGATTAACGCAAGCACTATTGCAAAGCCAGGTGCTAAAGTGAGCTGACTCTATAAATGTTAACATTGTTTCTCAAAGACTGGCAGCATTCTTCATCTAAAAATAATGTAAAATGATCAACTATTTGTTTCTTGCTGTTTAATTGGCTCTTTCTGCAACATCATCATCATCATCATCATAATAGTTATTATCGGTGGTTGGGTGGTGATGGGGTGGGGTGGGGGTTTGTTCTACCTGGTTTCCAACACACAAAGGCCAACTGTAAGACATCTGCAAGTTTTATTCTCTATTCACTCAGTCTTCATCCTTTACAGTGACCTGACATCTAATTAAACCCTCAATCTCCATCACAGAAACCAAATTTGGCAAAATCATTTCAATTATGTTTACTTTCGGTTTTTTTATTCATATCTTTTATATGTAATTTGCATTGTTTTGGCATCACTCATTTGCTTTTACTTATTGGGGGGGGGGGGGGGGCAGAGCAGTATCTCTCTGAGGATACATAGGCATACAGACAGACATTCACACACACACATTGGCATAGCTGGGCATTATCTCTGACAATCTGACAATACATAAACACATATACATACATAAAAACATATATATATAAATACATGCATACATATATAAAATACACACACACACACACACACATATATATTGGCAGGGAAGGGCAACAATTCTCTAGGTGTGTGTGTGTGCGTGTGTGTATGTATAATGGCCGGTGAGGGGTGTTCCAACTGTTGCTCACCACCACAACTGCTACATTTTCTTTTACTTTCTTCAGTTTAGTGGAAAACTAACAATGACTGATTTTCTACTGATTTCTCCCCCCATTTGGAGCCCTCGTTCCCACTACACACGCCCAGTCATTCTTACTTTACCAATGTCAAAATCATAATATATTTTACGTTTTCTTTAGAATATATTTTACTCCATTAATCAGTTGATATTCTGCTGGTCTATGTGTACATATTTTGTAGCTCTTTGTACTTCAACACAGAATTATACATCTTGAAGTGAGTACAGATTGGAATGAAGTACACTGTTGGAAAAACCAAGAATACTGGGATTGGAAGATATTTTTAAAGCATTGATTAATCTCATATCCTTCAGCTGTCTCTTGTTTCTGGACAGTAAAGACAAAAGCTTCTAGGTGGGATCTGATATAACTGTCACAGATACAACAGAGCCTACCATTACTGTCGATGTTGTTTCCACTCTCTCACTGGCCTAACTCTATCTACTCACTCACAACTTTCTGAACATATGATGAGTGATTTTTTGTTTGTTTGCTTTTTTTTCCCTCTGACATTCTATTTAACTCAGTCAGTCCAACTTCCATCAGTTCACATGGAACAGCTGGATACTCAGAGTACCTTCATGTCCTCTCGCAATATTATTTTTGGTGGTGGTGGCAGTGGTGATGATGGAAGCCTGTGACAGCAGTGGTGATGGTGGTGGTGCTGCTGGTATTTACGGATATAACTTGAAGCTAATATCAATCATACTCTGAAGGAACATGACTTTTATATTGCTACATCTTTTTAATGTGATTCCCAGGCGAGATTCTTAAAACTCTATTTGTCATACAAAAACTATGTTTGAAATTAATGTTGAAAATATATTTAAAAGTTGTAAAAACAATCAATAGAGAAAAGATCCCCTACTTCCTTCCTCATACAGTCATTAAAAAAGAACAGTCCTGAGTCCATCTGCCTAAGCATCATTGATCCACTGCCTTCACAGCACACACACACGCCTTGTCTTCTGTCATTCAAAATAACCACTGATTACATTATATGTCATGACTTGACTAATTAAAATGAAAAGACTTCTAATTTCTTATGTTGACACAATTATTAAGGTGTTGCCTCCTGCAGTTAATAAAATAATGTAGCAGTAAAGTACTGAGGTCCTGTTAATCAAGCAGACTCTTAAAGCTGGTGCCCCAGAACGATCCCAGTCCGATTATTAAAATCAGTAAATAAAAAATAAGATTTGATTTAATGGGTCAAGTAACCTTGGAGAAAAGAACCAATTTTGACCACATTTGAAAATGACCGATGACGAAGTCTCTGCTGTATCATAGACTAATTACCATAGAATAGACATGCATACGGACATACATATATGCGTGTGTATATGCATGCATGCATACATACATGCATACATACGTACATACATACATACATACATACATACATACATACATACATACATACATACATACATACATACATACGGACGGACGGACGGACGGACGGACGGACGGACAAGTTATAGATGTAATGGAGTCGTAATATTAAAGAACCTTTTTTTTTCTTAGGTCAAATTCGTCAGCCCTCACTATTCTTCCCTGCTACTGAAAGGGTTTCCTCTCCCTAGCCTAACCAATTAGAATTATTTTAGCAATTTCTTAAGAACGGAAGACTAAAATCACTCTCAGACAACCGCGTCAAACTCGTATTATTATCGAGAGATACAAAATATTGTACAGACGCAAGAATCTAGTCCAGTAGTAATCTTCTGATCTTGTGACTCTTCCACCGCAAAGAACAGTCTTCCCCCATCCCCGCTTCCAATGATAAGAGATAATATAACACGAACAAGAATGCCTCAGCTCAGGAATTGAAGACATGTAGAGTTGTTTCCCTTTAATCATAACTACAATAATTGCAGCGTGGAACGTGTTTAGAAGCCATTTAATTCTGTGCTAATAATCAAGTCCTCGGCGTCATAAGCGCAGCACTCAAGGAGAAGATCGAGGGATACAATAGGGGAGAGTTCCCCAAAGTGGAAAAACGCAGGAAAATATACTTCCAGAAGGAGGGAAAAGGACATAAGATCAGGCCTCCAAATAAAATATATGAGATAGACGAAAGATGGAAAGGATACTGGGAGCTGGCCACGGATTTGGGAAGTCAAGCAATTTTTCCACTTATAAAGACAACAAAAAGACCAGACTTAGTCATATGGAATACAGAACGGAGAATAGGAATCTTGCTAGAACTGACAGTACCATGGGAAGAAAACATCGACGATGCAGAGAAACGAAAGGAGAAGAGATATGAGTAACTAATCGAAGAGTGCAGAGAACAGGGATGGACTGTCGAGTACTACCATCTGGCAGTGGGGGCTAGAGGCTTCATTGAAAGGAAAATGACAACGCTATTCAAAAGAAGATTTGCGTTTTCAAGCTCGGAACTGAGAAAACTGATAAGGAGGATACAGGAGGCGGTCGAAATAGCCAGCTTCTATATATGGCTGAAGCGGGAAGACCGAATATGGCTTGAAAGTCATAACAAGTCTAGGTGAGACAGGCTGACACTGAAGTGGCTTCGCGCCCTCCATTGTCAGTTGACAACTTGCTGGGGCTGCCTACTGGACCCTAGCAGCGGGAAATTTAGACAGTGTCACGTGACAACTTGCTGGGGAAGCCTGCTGGAGCCTAGCAGCAGATATAAAAAGGGGAATTTGACATGACAATCAGTCGGACGTTGACACTCGTTGATGCTGCATCGAAGAGGCCAGGGAATAGAAGAAAGAAGACATGCACCCAACACCAGAGCTGAAGACACCTCCGAAAGGGGGGGGGGGGCCCCACCACGTCAAAACGGTAGAGGAGTAGGGGCCGAAACCGGATGTGGTTCCTCCTGATGATGTCTTGAGCTAACTGGATCCTATAAAGGAACTGTTGTGGTAGCAGACCACGAAACATGGTTGAAATTCCTCCTTCGTCGCTTTGAGACCGCGACCTGTTCACTGACAAAATTCTGTGCTGCATCTCAGAGATGCAGCACAGAATTTTATATATATATATATATATATATATATATCAGTGACGTATGGTGGTTACTATCATTGGGTGTGCTGCTACTCTAACCTTACTATGACAAACATTAGTCTGACTCAAATTAGGTTTACAATGTCTCTTTGAAGATTGAACACGTAAACACGTATTACGAGTTTTGAAAACCAAATTAAGATCAAAGTTAAACGTTGATATTGTAGAAAAAAATTAGTTTTCGTTAAGGAATTTTAAATTAATTCAAGCATACAACTTCTCATCATGAAAACAAACATGTAACCATGCTGTCGAAGATGTTGCACACCCTTTGCCATTCTTCCATTATCCCACATTACACCTGGTACCATATTATGATAGAATGTGTTGTGAGGTATGCAGTATTATTTCAGGACCCCCGATCCCACCAAATTTCAAGCAGACGTAGAATAAAAGTTTTCCATTATGATTTCTGATTAAATCAATAAGTAAGGTTGATATTTATAAGGAATTTGCTATTTTCACACCCAGAATACATGCCCCTGATATATATATATATTCAATTTTTTAAAATTTTATTTTTACTTGCTTAGTTGTTGGACTATGGCCATGCTGGGGCATCACCTTCAAGTGTTTAGGCAAACAAATCAACCCCTGTACTTCTTTTTGAGCCTGATACTTATTCTAGCAGTCTCTTTTACCAAATCTCTAAGTTGCAGGGATGTAAACAAACCAACAGCGTTTGTGAAGCAGCGTTGGGGAGCATACATACATACATGTGCCTCTGTGTGTGTGTGTGTGTCTCATCATCGTCATTTAACATTCATCTTCCACTCACAAAGCTTTTAAACACATAACCACGCCTGCACCTGTGTGTATGTGAGAGAGAGAGAAAGAGGGGGGGAGCAAGAACTGAAGTAATTGATTTGGGTTTTTCCTAATCCCCTTTTTCTTACATTTACCCACCACCGTTGTACTTTCTCACTCAACAATTTCAATAATGAACCAAGACAGACATATCTACCGCTAATATGTTTTGGCACATTTGGGTGTGAATAAGCTGATCACTGATGCATTTCGTCTTCAAAGAATGACTTCTGGTCTAAGAGAATTGTTTCTCCTCAGCTGAGGAGACAGACTGATGTCAAAACACCAGATGTCCCAAAGTTCCCTTACTCCAATGAATCGAGTATGTTACAAATACATGTTTGTTTGAAAAGAGAAGCTGTTCTCTCATGACAAACTACTCAGTACAGGGGTTGGCATTAGGAAGAGCATCCGGCTGTAAAAAAAACCATGCCAAAACAGACTGTGGAACTTGGTGCTGCACTTGACCTTGCCATCTCCTCCTGTAAAACCATCAAACCCAATCCAGCATGAAAAACAGACGTTAAACAATGATGATGATGATGATGATGATGAAGGTGATTAAAGCTGCTAGATTATAGTAACAGCAGACATGTCCATCATCATCATCATTCTGATTCTAGTTGGTCCCTGTCATTAATAATATTTCACCATATTTCCAGTGAAGGAAAGGCAGTGAATTTCTGCCATTGCAGTACAGTAATTCCTTGCCACATCGTGCTTCACCTATCGCACACTCAGTACATCATCGTCCACCTATCATGCACTCAATACATCACAGATTTTTCTGGCTAATATATGTAAATTTATATCGTGGACTCCTCAGTATATCACGGATTTCTGCGGCTGATAGATATTTATATTTTTCACCTGTCACAGGAAGTTTGGGAACATAATGCACGCAATAGTTGAGGGATTACTGTAAATGACTTTGCATGTTGTGTGGTGATAATTGAAACTAGATTTTATGTTATATAAAAAACTCCCACCCAAGAACAATTCTTTAGTCATGTCTGCACACACAATTTGATGTGGGGTGTACAACCTGTTACTCCCCCCCACACACTCTTCTGTTGCTTTTATTTTCTTTTTCTTTATTTCCTTGGTGTGATAGTTTTGGCTTGTTTATTTTTTCCTGATCATTTGATCTTTTATACTTTCAATGTTGTTTTCTTTCTGTAAAAGAAAGAAAATTTTATTTGTTGCATTGTGATTTTATAATTAGATACAAATATGAGAGAGAGAGAGAGAAAGAGAGAGAGAGAAAGAAAGAGAGAGAGAGAGAGCTCTCTTAAAGGTTAAGCACGGAATTCTTTACTGTAATGACCTCCCTTACACTGGAGTAACATAGGGTTTAACTCCCTTAGATCGCCCCACTAACCCTTCCTCACATCCACACCTAACACCCAGAGCTGTTATGCTATACTTGTTTCTTTTATCTTTTACTTATTTCAGTCATTGGATTGCAGTCATGCTGGAGCACTGCTCCGAAGAGTTATAGCTGAACAAATCAATCCCAAGATTTCCTTTTTTTTTAAGTCTGATACTTATTCTATTTGTCTCTTTTGCTAAATCACTAAGTTACAGGGACACCAATCAACAGCAGTTATCAAGTGGTGGTGGCCACAAACACACGCACACCCACCCACACACACACATAAATATATATATCATCATCATCATCATCATCATTTCACGTCTGTTTTCCATGCTGGCATGGGTTGAACAGTTCGGCAGGAGATGGTAAGTCTGGGAGCCACAGTAGGGTCCATTATCTGTTTTGGGATGGTTTCTACAGCTGGACACTCTTCCTAGCACCAACTACAGAGTGTCCAGCTGGGTGCTTTCCATGCAGCACCAGCACTGACTGGATCACCGACCAACTTGTTAGACAAGAACTCCTTCAGCTGAGAAGAAGGGGGTAGTAGTGATGGGGGGGGGCTTTGTGCCAGCTGATACGATTTGAGATATCAAGGGACAGGGGTAGGTATCTTATTGTAGAGTAGATAGATGAATACTCCTGTTGAAACAGAAAGGAGGTTGAGATAGAGAGGAAGATAACGAAAGCAATGGTGAGAGAGAGAGATGGTGGTGAGAGAGATGCCCTCAAGGGACTTTGGGAGTGGTGAGAATAAGAGGAGTGATACAGAAGTAGGTGGGCAGGGTAGAGGTGACTGAGGTAAATGATGGAGTGAAATTATAGGAGGGGCTCTGGGACAGGAGTTGTGATAGATATAGGAGGGCATTGATGGTAACAGAGAAGAGAGGTGTTGTTAAATGATGGAGAACAACATGGGAGAGAATGTGTGTGTGGAGGGATAATGGGAAATGGAGGTGGTTCAGGGTTGGGAAGGAGGTAACTAAGAATGCAGGTGGGTGTAGTATTCTGATCTTAGGTGATAGAGAGGGGACGAAATGTGGTGGTTGGTTTGGGGAGAAGGTTGATGGGGAGACAGGATGAAGAGAAGTACTACCAAGGTGGTCCGGTCTTCTTGAGTACAGCAAGGTGCCAGATATCTCAGTCCTTTGTCATTTCCTTTGTAAGCCTCAGTGTGTTGAGTTCAACCTTCAGTACTTTGTCCCATATCTTTCTAGGTTTCCTTCTTATCAAACTATGGAGGATTCAATTATAACAGTTATTCTAATCCATTGTTGTTATTATAATGCATTGTTGTGCCATTCAAAATACATTATTTTTTACAAACAATACACAATGCTTCAAGCGAATTACAATACTCTCCTATATATATATATATATATATATATATATATATATATATATATATGACAGGCTTCTCTCGGATTCCATCTACCAGATCCACTCACAAGTCTTTGGTGGCCTGAGGCTAGGATAGAAGACACTAACCCAAGGTGTCGTGCAGTAGGACTGAACCTGAAACCATGCATTTGGGAAGCCCATACCTACAAAATTATTATAACAGGCAGTATGTGACTTACTCTCATTTCTATTCCATTATAATTTTTATTTCATTCATTATTCCAGGTAAAAACTAGATTGATCTTTTAGAACAAGGTTTATTATTAATGGGGGTTATGTGCATATTTAGTTGGTTTCTGGTGATTGATAGCAGCAAAGAATGTGATTATAAATATTAACCAGAACCATTGAGACTTTGTCTTTTAAGAAACTCAAGTTAAAGACCTAACACTGGACATTTCACTACTTCATCAAGTATAAATTTTCCATTTCCAATTCGATTTCTCCGATCGATAAGGACCACTTTACGCTTAGGCATATCTGACAAAATAAGCGCTTAGGTATCAACTGATGATGGCTGTATACATGTAAAATTTTTGAAATGTCAGTTAATGATATCTGCTGTTTAATGATTGATATGTAAACATAAGCCTTCACTTAACCTCTAAACATGTAGCCTTCACTTAATATATAAATGTGTAGCCTTTGTTTAATATATAAACATGTAGCTTTCATTTAACAAGTAAACATGTAGTCTTCATTTAATGTATAAACAAGAAAAATCATTCAAGCCATAACCATCCTATTTTTTCATATGAAAGACTACATAATTCATCCCTTTTCAAGATGGTAAGATGTTATTTATAGCAGGATGTCTTCTCTGTCTTAGAGAAAGCTGAAATACTATGAAGAAATTCTTTACATGTTCAAAGATATATACATGTAATGAAGGCGTATTATGATAAATATCTGTTAAAGTATATCACACTTACTGTAAAGTATATTACAAATATAATCATTATATCTTTGATATTGTTCCATAGTTTTTATCAATCAACCGTTTTATGACTACAGTAATCCCTCAACTATTGTGGGTTCTACGTTCCAAAACCTCCCACAGAAATAATTAAAATCTAAGAAAATATAAAGACTTATCCAACGCGGAACCTGCGATATACCGAGAATTGTATGATATAAATTTATATATATTAGCCAGAAAAATTTGCAATGTACTGAGTGCACACTAGGTGAACCGCAATATGACGAGCGATTACTGTAATCTGGATGTTTGTATTTAATAGAATATAGCTTCAGTTACATTGCATAGTTCAGTGTTGCATACATCATAGACTGGAGCAAAATAATATTATAGAGGTCTAAATAGCCACTCTTTAAGTGGACTGAAAATACAGCAGATCACATTTGTTGTTTAATATCCAAAACATGGAATGAAAACGTTTAGAAATTGAATTTGATGGGAATAAGGAAAAATAATTCAAGTATTTTTATAATAAAGAAATACCACTCCTACTCATGCTTACTCTACCTAGCAGCAGGCGCCACTCCTAACCAATCACCATAGTAATAGGTTCCACTCCTACATGCTGTCATGTTCCACTCCACACATATATAAGATGTCAAGACAGTTTTTCTAAACTTACCCAAACCCATTACACCCCATCAATTGTGAAAATAAGTTTTAAATAATTTAAAAGAAATCAAAATATTTCTATTTTAACATCTCTTTATGCTTTACTAAACTAATCCTTTGTAAATATTTGAATAATTCCCACCACCACCACCACCACTATCTCCTTCATTTTTTCTCTTCCATCTGGAACTTATCTTTCATGCCAGATGCCAGTTAAGATGTTCGCAGTAAATTGGTCTACAGCCTCACTCTATAGTTTATTCATTCAAATCACTAGAATTCTCCTCTGCTATTGAATAACTTTTTTTTTTTTTTTGTAACATTACTTAATGCGGTTGTATTAGCAAAAAATAGCTTACTTGATATATTTTTAACTCACAAGATTCTTAGAGTCAAATCTCAAAACTTAAACTATCATTCTGATATTCTTCTGTACCTGTTTTGTTTCAAAATCTATATTTCACAGATTTCTTTCTGTCTGATTCTACTTACAACCATCCATTATATATCCCATCCATTATATATCCATTATACATCATCATCAGCCGTAAGGAGAATGAATGGAGAGAAAAAAGACTTTCCAGTATTTGCTTGCCTCCCTTTACACTCTGAGTTCAAATCCCCTACATAAAACCCCTCCAGTGAAGTAATGGCATTCATTAAGTTTTTCTGTTGTCTCACTAAATTTCTGGTATTTTACCTATTTTAGGAATCATTATTATATTCTCTCTCTCTCTCTCTCCCTCTCTCTCTCTCTCTCTCTCTCCCCCTCCCTCCCTCCCTCCCCAAACATATTTATTTTAATCGTTTCAGTCATTGGACTGCTGCCGTGTTGGGGGCGCCACCTTGAGATATTTAGTCAAAAAAGAAAGTGAAACCCAGTCATGTTTGTCAAACTGCTAAATTACAAAGGGACACTAGTTGTCAAGTGATGGTGGGGGGGGGGACAAACACAAATATATATGTACAGAGGGACTGAACCTGAAACCACATTGTTGTAAAGTGAGCTCTTTAACCACTCAACCATTCCTGTATGCGCAGACTTACACACACACACACACACATCCAGAAGTGTCTAATCACATAAAAAACAGTCTAAATTCATAAACAAACCATTGGAGATGATAGGATTTTTAAAAGTTCTCAACCTAGATGAGGGTTTCTTATATAAGGAAGTTAATGTATGTAATTACTCCACTTAATTTAGACTGTTGCAATGAAATAATAATGAGCGGAAACACTTTGTTTTGTATCCTCCGTATTAGGTCAGTGTCTACCACATATTCTAAATAGTAGAACAGTGTGCAGTGCAACAGAAATAAAATGATTAATGAGTTCATTTAATTAGCTGCTGCTTCTATTCCAGGAAATGATAAAACAATTTTAAATTCTGTATTTTTCCCATCAACACAAACCACACTTTAACCACTATAACAATTATTCTTTTCTGCTCTAAATTTTGGGGGAGGGGGCAGTCGATTAGATTGACCTCAGTACTCAACTGGTACTTAATTTATCGACCCCAAAAGGATGAAAAGCAAAGTTGACCTTGGTGGCATTTGAACTCAGAATGTAAAGACAGATGAAATACCGCTAAGCATTTCACCCGGCATGCTAACGTTTCTGCCAGCTCCCCCCCGCCTTACTATAACAATTATTGCATCAAAACTGGGATCAAACATTAAACAAGACAACATCTGGGCTTTTCTATCTTTGAAAAATATTCTAGATTAAGGTTAAACTTAACTCAGAAAATAGAGGAGATTGCATCAGACACCAGCACACAATATTTCCATTTTTTGTGAACTGCCACTCTTCAGACACAGTAGTAATAGTATCTCTTTCCCCACCCCCACCACCCATTCTAATATTCTAATATTCTAATATTCCCTGTCTGTTAAATCATTAACTACACCTATGGTTGCCTGCAAAAAAAACTTGCAGAGAAACTTGAAGCTTTTCCAAATGAAGTTGCTTCGACCTGAGATTATAAATAATTTCAGGTTTAGAAAAATGATTCCACTATTATTGCGTCACAAAGAATTTTGAAGAATGAGACAGAAAGAATTAGTTAAATCTGGTTGATTTCAATATATGGGAGTCATTAACTGTCACTTTTCAGAACATGAATCCTGCCAAATAGAATGTAAGGAGATCTAGACTCACCCCAGGAGAATATTTACAAGTTCTGTAAAAAGAGAAAACAAATTTTCGTTGTCTTTAATTCTAAAAATGCAATCATTCTTTTAATAAAGAGATGGATCTCAAAAACATCACTTTTATTCACATTCTTCCAACTTTTCATTTTATCCACAAGTTTTTTTTTTTATTCTCCTTTTTATTCCTAGACATGAAAATCATAATTCTTGTGATTATTAACCAAAATTGAAGTGCCTGACTTAGCTCCCCCTAGATATTTCTCAGTGTGTGTTTGTGTGTATGTGTGTGTGTGTATCCAGAGTTCTAAAAACACAAGACGACAAACATGCTGTAGTTGTTGGTCTGAGGTAAGAACTTTCATGCAATTTAATCCCTTTTTTTCCCCCTTTCTCACTCTCCGTCCTATTTGTTTTCGGGTTTCCATCTGGCAGGCAGCAGTTTAGATTTAGCAGTTTAATTATCACATAATTCTTTTCTTTAGACATGTTTCTATTTCAAACATTTACTGGCTGCTCTAACTTTCCTTCTACACTTTCTATCGTTCTCATTTTATATATTTTACATATATCATCATCATCATCATCATCATCTTCTCTTCATCGTCGTCATCATCATCATCATCGTCATCATTCTATACTTATTTCTCCATTTTTGCATGGTCAGTCAGTTCCTTGTTCTCTCTTTCACAAGATTCAGCATCCAACGATTATCTCTCTCTGTCCCCTCCATCACTGCCTCTGCCATTCCTTCCCATGTCTATCCTCAGTTTTCTTCTGCAGGGTCCTTCCACTTAAATTGCCTAACCACGTGTGTGTGTGTGTGTGTGTGCATATATTTTGAAACTTCGGTTTCCTTCCAGAACTATGAGCAATATCTACCAACTATGTCACTTATAAAATCAATCTTTTTGTTTTGTTTTGTTGTTTTTTTTTTCTGCTATAAAATGTTTTGAAATGTAATCCATTTGTGAGGGACCATTCACATGTTTTATGCCGTCTCTACAGTATAACAAGGCTTTTATTTTGAATCTTAATGAATATATCAGTTTCATACAAAACTAATATTGATAGACAGATAGACAGGCAGACAGTAGTAGTAGTAGTAGTAGTAGTAGTAGTAGTAGTAGTAGTAGTAGTAGTAGTAGCAACAGCAGCAACAGCTTTAAATGATATGAACACTGTAGTTATGTTGTCTTAGTTTGGCAGTATGTTGGAAATATGGTTTGGTAAGCAGTAAATAACAGCATTGTAAGATATCACTTGCATAAGAACAGGCACATGTGTTTGTAGAGTTGGCTGCTTTTTCCCCTCTGAACAGCAGTCGGTATGTTAGCCAAGCAACAACATCCATACAGGCCTCTCTCTCTCTCTCTCTCTCTCTCTCTCTACACACAGGCTTCACACAAACACACTCCTTTCGTTTGCTTCATTCAACGGTTTCTCATTTCTTTCTATAGACTCTTTTAATTTCCTCTTACCAGTATCTTTTACTATTTACTATTAGTAGAACAGCTATTAGGATGATCTAACTAAAAGCACAAAATCAGCTAAAATTATGCATTTTTTTAAAACCTAAAATAGGAAAAAACATTTTTTCTTTCCATTTTCTTTTGCTACCCTTGCCTCTTTCCTTCCATTTTCTTCTGAATTTTAATTACTGATTAATGTTATTGGCAGCATATTTACATAAAATTAAATATTAAAACTTCCTCTGAGGTTCTCCACCCCCAACCTCTGACAGAATGTTGTTATATTTAAAACTAATTTGATTTACCATAATTAATTAATTAACATAAACTAACAACAATTTATTTCCAGTATTTTTAAACAAATTTAAAATACTTTTTTTTTAGTGTTTTTTTTAAATAAAATATGATTTAGATTTTTTTTTCTTTAATAAATTTCTCTGAACCCTTATAAAAACCTTTTAACATTCTGAACGTAACATTTAAGAATATTATGGTTGCTAGAATGATTGTTGAAAACTATGTCTACCTGCTGTGAGTCAACTTTCTAGAGCCCTCCTCTGTCAAAGCTGTACTCTTGAGAATAAAAGTTACCATTACAAACTAAAAAGAAAAGAAAAAAAGAAAATCTAGTGGCTCCATTTGGTATAAACCTGTATCTTGTCTTGATACCTATTTACAGTTACACAGACAGTCAGTACTACTTAAATGTGTGGTTCACAGCTCCTTTACAATCGATGTAGTACATAATGTGCACCTTTCAGCCAGTGAACCCAGTTCTAGATCAGCTAAGAAAAATAAAAGACATCTCATCTAGGTTGTCCCATAGGATGCCCCCTTTCATAGGGGTTTCAGTTGCACATAATATAGGAGTCACAGGGTGCTGCTCCATGTAGTGTCACAGTTTCCATCTAACTAGGAATATTGGGGTCTCCTCCATTGTCTTGTATTCAAGATCCTCTGCATGACATCCTGCTAGTCCAAAGCCAGGAATCTGATCTGTTAGGTCCCCTGCCGATTACTAAATCCACGCCCTGCTGCTGACGCTTCCATTTACTGTCATTAAGGTTTTGTCTGTCTCCTACGCTTCGACCTGTCTGACTTGTTAAGACCTTCCTGAAGATTTCTCTCCCTCCAGCATAGCTCTCTGGGTCAATGGAGCACACAGGCACTTCACTGTGACAAGGTACTTGTTGAATTGGCCATTGACTACACAGAAGTTCTTCCGCCCTTTGACAGGTCTTATTTTTGGTCCTGCAGGGTGTCCAACAATCACCCTCCTCACCAAGCAAGCTTGATGGGGTTGCCAGTTTAGTTGCCGACGACCCGACCATGTGACAGGTTACATTGGATTACATGTTACCAGTAGCTCTTGAAAGTGACCTGACATGAATAAATAAAAGGATTTTAATAAACAAGAAATTTTCAAAACATCTGAAATAAGCACTTTTTATTTTTAGGCAGAATTGAGCTGGGAGAATCGTTAACACACCAGGCAAAATGTTTCATGGCATTTTGTCCGTCTTCTCATTCTGAGTTCAAATTCTGCTGGGTTCAACTTCACTCTTCTTCCTTTTGGGATTGATAAAATAAGTACCAGTTGAGCACTGGGGTTGAGATGAGTAGTTCAGAGGAGGGAGTTAGGTAACCAAGGAGACTGGATGTAGTAAAGTGATTACAGCAGTAGCAGCAGCAGCCAAGTTGTACCCTTGATTGAGAGTGATGAGTGTTAGGGGATAAGATGTGGTGGGGAATGCTTGATGGGCTGAAAGAATGGAGGTGGGGGCAGAGCTCCATACATACTAAGGGGGTTTCAGGATAACAATTCTACTGTGGTAAATGGCTCTTCTTTTGCACAGCATGATGCCAGTCATCTTGATCCCTTGTCATCTTTTCTGTAAGGCTCAGCGTTTCAAGATTGGTCCTCAATACTTCATTTCATGTTTTCCTGAGTCGCCCTCTCCCACAAGTTCCATCCACTTTAAGTGATCAGCACTTCTTTAGGCAACTGATCACATTCATACACATCACATGACCATACACACACACACACACACACACGTGTGTGTGTGTACAATAAGCTTCTTTCAGTTTCCATATACAAAATGCACTGTTTGAGGCTTTGATTAGCTTGAGGCTATAGCAGTGGACACTGAGGTGCTTGAGCAGACCCTTGGGCAAGCGGCTTCCTCTCTAGCCTAACTCAACCAAAGCCTTTGCAGTATATTCATATAAATTAATCAGAATTTATAAATTCTACTAGAATAGAAATTAATTAAGGTGTTAATTATCTTTAATCATTCATAAACTATAGTTGGATGCCTGTAAGGCTCACCTATATCCACTATCACACACACACACATGCACACATATAAACAAACATATATGTGTACACACACAGAGAAACACACACACATATAATTAAATTTCTATTTAAGTGAATCCAATTAATACCCTGATTACTTTATATCCTGGCATAAATTCAAAACTCCAATTACAAATTCTCACACATAGTCTTAACCATTGATAAGGGTCAGCCTTAGGAATGTATTTAACAGATGTAATTGCCAGGATTGAGTTACAAATGAATCAATCATCATCATCATTTAGCATCCATTTTCCATGCTGGCATGGGTTGAAAATACTATTGAAAATACTGTATGTCATTCTATCTGTCAGTTCCACCATCCTTTCTCATAATTGGATTGTTCTGTGTTTATTTAATTCTGGCCACTAGCAACATCCCCTCACCCTCCCAACCACATCAACTTAATCATACAATAATCCATTCTCATTAAGTCTCTATCACACTCAAGAATTTTATTCCATGAAACTTCAAATTGTTTCCGACATGTCTTCAAGACACTTAAGCTTGCTCTATGGCACATTATTTGTAACATCTCTATGTCTCCATTTAACCTGCATCAGTTCTAAGACTGATTTCAAAATGTTCAAATTTTTATTTTTTATCAATTACTGTGTCCTATATTTCCCCAGAAGAAGGGCACTTTTTTAATCAAAGTTAATAAGCAGTTTTATTAATTAGTAAACTGAAATCTTCTGAGCTGTTTTTTTAGTTCAACCTCCAGGTCAGCTTTGATCATAAAATCACTCCAATCATGGCCATCCCAATTTTGTTTCCATGCACAGTGTAGTATCTGACCTATATTGTCATGGATGAGTTGGATTTGAAAGGGATTTGGCTGCTATCTCGAATAATCACAGGGAAAATTCATTATTAACCCTTTAACCCACTTTCCCAGAGAAATAAAGGGCTGGTTTGTTGTTATTATCAGGGTTTATTGGGATCAATCCTTGATTTACTCCCATCTCATTAACACAGAAGTAACAATGTTATTGCTATTTGATCTCTGGCTCAATGTTTGGTCCTATACACTTCTCATCAGTGGACAATCTCAATATATCAGTCCCATCTCTTCAGACTTACAATATTCAGGATTGCATTATTGCAGATGTTCTTTTTTAAAAACAGATTTGGGAGAGATTTGACTTCTAACTCTAGAAGGTGAAGTGATTACATAATGCCTCTCACCTCACCTATAATACATAGCATGTCATCAGCAGATCTAATCCAGTGAAGGAAAATTATGATGGAATGATGAAACCATGGCTAAGAACTGAATAAGCAGTGGGGGAAGGGGCTAAATATGAGTAACAACAGCAAAGATGGACTAAAGGGAAGTTGAAGAGAAAACATATTTCTGTATGACTTATTGCTTTGTAGTTTTTCTTTTGGTGTATTTTCAAATGTTTTTGTTTTCTAATTGAAGGGTCCTGTCCAGATAAAGATAGAAAAATTAGAGCCAGGCAGTCCACCACCCAAGATTTCTGACATCAAATATGAATCAGGAACCAAAACAGAAGATTACTTTGTAAGTACACCTGTGTGTGTGTGTGTGTGTGTGTGTGTGTGTGTGTGTGTGTGTGTGTGTGTAAGATCATCATCATCATCACTTAATGTCCATGCTGGCATGGGTAGGACAGTTTGACAAGATCCAGCAAGCCACACAGCCACCTTAGGCTCTGAGGTCAGCTGTGATACATTTTCTTTATCCGGATGCCCTTCCTAATGCCAACCACTTTACACACTTTGCTGGGTGCCTTTTTTTGTGCCACCAGCACTTAGGAGGTTACCAAGTAATTTTTGCATGACAGTAAAAAATCATGGAGAGCAAAACAAACAAGCTCTCACTACTAATAGGTATCACTTGAGAGCATGGTTGCCAATTTAGCATATTTTATGCTAGATCTAGCATTTGGTTTTTTTTTTTTTTCAGCATTTAGCAGAAAATTTTTGAATCTAGCATTTAGCAGGGAAAATAACAGGTTTAAAATTTTAACATTTTTTTAGCATTCTTCTCTGATCATGACATTTCTGCAATATTTGCCCTTTTTTTGTTCCTTTTCCCCCTTTTCTACTTTCATTAACCAAATTTTAGTAGTATCAAAGGCTACTGTTGAATTTTTCTTTCACTTTCTTGAAACTTCAAATGAAAGTTTATCAAGTTATGAACTTTTCCAGCCCCCCCCCCCCGACTTAGATACAGAGTGGGGAGGGGGAGAACATAACTCCTGTCAGCACTTGAACTCATGACACCATAATGTAAATCTGTTGCAAAGAATGAAAGCCTGGAAATCCATCCTTACAATGCTTTATTCTGTCGTGAAGAGTTTTTGTCATGACAGCTTGACTGATTTACTTTCAGTTTGACTGTTTTAAAATAGACCATCGTTTTTTAATGCTTGTTTTGGATTATATGTCTTGGATAGAAGTACAGTGGGGGGTCCCCCTTTATGCTTCTACTTACATTTTTTTTTCCAAGTATTGTAGTAATATTTATGATTTTACCAATAGATATTAAATGTAAAATTAGAAGCAAAATATAATGTTCCCAGGTTTATATCAGAACACAGTTTAAGGATTTCTGCAGATTTTACTTTTCCATTTATAAGTTGGCCACCCTGCATCCTGAATCAGTATTCTTCATGCATAAGAACTGTTGACAACGAATGAAGGAATTGTTAGCAGCAAACTGATAAGTTGTGTTTTCAATTTTATTTTTTTATTAATCATTTAATTTATTTTCTTGCTTCCAACTACATTATAATGAGCAAAGAAAAGACAAGGTTGTACCAGCAAAAATTCTGAAAATAATGGCTTAAGATGCCAGTATTTACTAAGTGGTTGTGTGAGAAATGTTGTAGCTCCATATTTTGATGGAGATTTGATTTCTGATGTAAGAGATAGAAAATTTAACCTGTTATGAGATGAATCCAATGATATATCGATAAACAAGTTGTTAGGAATTGTTATCATATATTATAGTGACACTCACAAAAAAGTGGTACATACATATCTCAGTATGGTATCGTTAGAAACATGTGATGCAGATGGCATTGTAGATGTCTTAAAAATTGAATTAGTGAAAAAAAAATAGATATAAAAAATTTACTGGCTATCGGAACCGACAATGCTAGATTAATGATAGGAGTCAATAATGGTGTTTTCCAGAAATTAAAATAGTTTCCATCATTACTTCTATTTAGATGTGTTTGTCATTCTTTACAGTTGGCAGTATCCCATACTTGTGCTGAATGTCTGTTACAACTGTATGTGTGTGTGTATATATAAAGATATATATTGATAAGATCCAGGGATCCAAGTGTAGGAAGTTTGTAAGTTTCAAGCAGTTTGTGGCATTATCATCATCATTTAACGTCCATTGTCTGTGCTGGCATGGGTTGGATGGTTTGACTGGGGTTGGTAAGCTGAGGGGCTGCACCAGACTCCAGTCTGATTTAGCATGGTTTCAACAACTAGATGCTCTTTCTAACACCAACCACTCCAAAAGTGTAACGGGTGCTTTTATGTGCTACCAGCACAGGTGCCAGTTGCATGACACCAGTATCTGCCATGGCTGTTTTCACTTGGTTAAATTGGTCTCCTTCTCAAGCACAGCATATTGCCAAAGGTCTCAGTCATTTGTCATTGCTTCCGTGAGGCCCAACACACTCTAAAGTTACCTTGTATATACTACCAGCACAGGTACCAGTTACGCAACAGTGGCATCAGCCACATTGCCTCGGTGAGGCCCAACACTTGAAAGGTGCTTTTTCTGTGTCACAATACCAGCATTGGCCATGACTACAATTTCACTTGATTTTACATTTTTTATTAAGCACAGCATATCACCAAAGGTCTTGGTCACTAGACATTGCTTCTGTGAGGCCCACTGGTCAAAGATCATGCTTCACCACCTCATCCCATATCTTCCTGGGTTTACCTCTTCCACAGGTTCCCTCCACTTCTTCACACAGCTGTCCTCGTCCATACACATCACATGACCATATCAGCACAGTCATTTCTCTTGCACACCACATTTGATGCCTCTTATGCCCAACTTTTCTTTCAAGATGCTTAGGTATAGAAGACAAAAAGTGGACAGTATACAGTCAGCAACAATAACAAATTATTGGCATCAAAGGTTACACACATTTTCCCATATCAAAGTTGCAAGGAAATTCAATTAGCTGAAAGTTTCTATATAGTTCACTGCTAACAACTAGAGTTGCTATGAATGTGAATAAAAATCCAAATTGAGGGAGTGGAGCAGGTAAAATTCAGGCTACATATGTTTCCAAGCTAACAGATCCTCTGATGTAATAATTACTCAATGAGAGGTATTCAACTTAACTAATCATCAGACTGAGAATACATTAATTATATGAAGGTTACATTGTTTTTAAGGGGAGCAGCACAGTTGATTACACTGACCTTAGTACTTGACCTTTACTTATTTTATTGAAAGGGAAAGTTGAACTCAGAATGTAATGGTGGACAAAATACTACCAAGCATTTCACTTGGCATGCTAATGAGTCTGCCAGCTAACTGCCTTAATAATGAGACTAATAATTTAAAATAATTCATTTCTACTTCTTTTCCAGCTCATCAATTATTTCTCTGATGCTCACAACTTGTCATTCTCTATGTTTGCCTCCCAAAAAACACACACTGGAATGAAACTAACCAATTGTTTATGTGACGTGGCAAGATACCAAGCTAAAGTAAGGCCACCATTGTTGTTGTTATTATTATTGTTGTTGTTGTTGTTGTTATTATTATTATTATTATTATTATTATTATTATTATTATTATTATTATTATTATTATTATTATTATTATTATTATTATTATTATTATTATTATTATTATTATTATTCAGGTGAAACTCTATTTCAAATATACCCAAGGCCATATAATTCTTACAACTAGTTTTGATGGTCAGCCTTTAGCCAAAGTCAAGGTGAAACCAATTAACCCATATCAGGTATGTAAATTTTCTACTTCCTTGTTTTTAGTTGAGATTGGCAAAAAAAAAAAGAAGAGAGAAAATGTTCATTAAAACAGATAAAGAATAATTATGGTCTTTGTTGAATTATTGGTTTGGTGTTGATTTTTTTTTTACGTTTTTCTTTTATTTTCCCCAAATCTCTGAGATTTGTTGTGGTCAGTTCTGTGTTTGATTTGTTGTTCTGTTGGTCAAACATCTTTTTGTGGCACAATTCCATCTTTAGAAACAGTTTTATAAAAAAAACTTCAAATCAAACATCGTACAATTAGAGAATACAGCTGCTTTAGTTAATGTTCTTCTGGTTGTTGTCCTTGTCTAGTGTTGCTATTAATGGGACTGAAGCAAAAGCAAAATGCTTCAGAAGTAAACTACTCAAACACACTGCTATATAACCATGTATATATAAGTTTTATTGTAGTAGATGGTTAGTTTCGTTGGGCAATTAGAGCAGGGTGAATATTATTTTGGTGTGGGGTTTCGAGTTTGACTAAGCACATTTTATCGCACGTGTGTATTAAGTTGGTTTTATTCCGCAGTGAGTTTTAGTCACCGGCAGTGTAAGTGAAGTGGGGGGGGGGCTCTAATTTGGAGTGAAAAGGGAGCTAACTCATACGGGTTTTATTTGACTAGGTAGAGTGGTTTAAAATTGTATATGGCTAAGAATTATATTATTGCTAGAGTTCAGGAAGTTCATATTGGAGCTTCCAGCACAAGTGCCAAGCAGTACAGCATGCCATTTCCAAATTTCTGGCTGAGTAAGTTGCATCATGGTGTTATTTTTCTCACAGACAATGCCCAACTGACCCTACAAACAATGCACAAAACTAAAAATATAAAATGACAATAATTTACCCATTGCACCCTCTATATATGCAAATGTATGTATGTATGTATGTATGTATGTATATATGTTGTCATTATCATAAATATTCTAACTTTTTTTCTCATTTCTTCTAAAGTTTACAGATCTTAAAGACATATTTTATTGTTTCTAAATGTTCCTAGGAGTCTGAAGAAGTAGTTGACCTTGGTGTAGTAGAAGAAGTTGTCCGCAACGCACTGTGTATGTCCTCAGTGACCATCAACATGTCTGACTACCTGGGATTGTCATCCAGTTTTGACTCAAGCCATGACCTCGACTACAAGCCTCTGGTCACGTTTCCTGAGTTTGATGAAGAGATGCCTGTTGTAAGTCATAATATAACCGATCAAGTTGCTCTCAGTCATAAAATAGCTGAGATATACAGGGTGAGTAAACAGTAAAAGATCTCTGCACGGCTGTTGCTTGTCCAACTCAATCCCTTTCTTTAGAAGAGCAAACTTGAAATTCCCTCCACCCTGCCTTCCGTTTTGCCTCCTCAAACACACAACTACCATTTTCTATCATGGCTTTTTTTTTTTTCTTTAGACTGCCAACCCCTAACCCCTAACCTAGATTGCCAACCCCTAACCTAGATAATGTGGATGCTGTCTAACGTTACATGTGTTTTACTTTTAAAATTAGTTTCCCCACCCTTTCTTTTTTCAAAAACAAAACTGAATCTTTCTTTCCCCTCCCTTCCACTAATCTTCTTCCTTATCTTTTTTCTCCCCCCCCTTTCCCTCCGGCTTCATTGACCTCTTTACCTCACACTCTCACTCTTTTTTTTTTCCATCATTTATTTCTACTCTCCCTTCTCTTTGTTACCTCCATCAGGAAACCATTTCAAATATATAAAGCTTTATAAATTAATAAACTAGGATATATCCTACCTACCCACCTACCCTTTGCATGGCAGTAAGGTAACTCAGCTAGGGAAAGATGAAGGGGAAGAGGAAAAGGGAGAAGGAGGGAGAGAGAGAGACAACAAGAGAGAGTGGAGGAAAGTGATGTGGAAATTTAAACAGAAAAGAGTGAGGAAGGAAGAATAGCAAAGTTTGTGATGTCACTGGATCTTTAGTAATCTCGTTCTTTTATTCTCTCCCTCTCTCTCTCTCCCCCTCTCTCTCCCTCTCTCTCTCCCCCTCTCTCTCCCTCTCTCTCTCTCTCTCTCTCTCTCTATGTTTGAAGTATTTTTAAATTCTATTTTAGTATATAAAATGATTATTTCACTTCAAGAACAGAAAAAAAATACTGAGATCTTGCGTGTGTGTGTGTGCATGTGCGTGTGTGTGCATGTGCGTGTGTGTGCGTGTGTGTGTGTGTGTGTGTGTGTGCTGAGCAGAAATGATAGTGTGATGCAGTACCATATGCTCTTTGTAGTCTACCCTCCAATAACAAGCTTCTTTTCTTCTCTCAATATCACACTGTCAATCAAAAAGATGCAAGCAGGCAGAGCCTCTAGCATGAGTCAAAATCTGCCAAGCTCATTTTTGCCTTTCCTCCTTTCACCATTGATAATATAAATACCAGTTGAATACTGGGGTCAATTCAATCAATTTAGCCCCTCCCATGAACATTGCTGACTCTTGTGCCAAATCTTTGAAATCAGTCTTACACTGTCAAGATACAAGAGATTAGTAGTTCCCTTTCACTTCTTTCTGCATCCCTCTTTTCTGGCAGTAGATTCTCCTGCTCCGGAATGTTTTATCTGCTAAGAGGCCAGTTAATAATTCCATGAGTAATGGTAAGCTTACAATAGATCTATAATTGCTAACTTCTCCTCTCTTTTCTTTGGCCTTCTTTATCAGTATTGTCCTTCTTTTTATCATTCATATTGGTCTTTTATTTTCTATACAGTCAGTAAGAAACAGTTGTTTATAGCTGTGTGGACTTGAGAGATATTGGAGCCAGAATCCCTGAACACCATTTGATCCAGGGCTTTTACATTTTCTCCATCATCTCTTTTACCTTCTGTAATATTTACATTCTCTTGTCTTATTTTGCATTTCCCTTTTTCATTTCCATAATTGGTCTAATATTTGGTTTCGTTGAACTTCTTTCTTCCAAATATCTAACCAAAACTTCTTTACTGCTTCAGTGTTTCAGAAAACATTCCCCTCTCATCTTCATCCTTATTGTTCAGCTGTTGGTAAAATTTCCTTTCATTGTTTTGGAAGACCCTCTTCAGCCAATATTGCTTTTCTCCTGTTCGTATCTGGTCTCTTTTTCTTTTGTTTTTGTGCTTTAACCTTGCCTTAAATTTTTGTCGTACCTCTTCTTTAGCTACCTGTAACCTTCTTTTAAGCTCATCTTTATGATTTTCCTTCCCTGACTTCTTTTTAATTACTATATTTAACCTTCCAAGATCTGTTGAACTGTTCAACTTGATTCCCAGGTCTTCTTTTCCACCATGAGAGATTTTGCCTTATTTTTTCTGCTCAAATTTTAACTTGAAGAATGAGATTATTTACATGTAACATCCTCAACATACATTTTTACTTATTATTATTATTATTATTATTATTATTATTATTGAGTGAGTGAGAGAGCAGTGCATGCAATCAAAATGACACTGGGATAAAATATATGACGCCCAGTATAGCAATCGTGACTACCCGTCTGATAAGGGTACACCAGGCACATGCATCACAACCATACGTGCGTGACATAGTGATCTCATATCAAGATAAACAGCACATGACCTCGCAGGTGGGGCCCAGTTAGAATTTTCTTCAAGTTGAGTAGCCCATCCCACTTAAAAGGTCCTTGAATAAGGTTTTTTTAAGGATGTTGAACAAAACACCCATGTTTCCAAAAGTGAATTATTCAAACCCCAAAGAATTCCTCTCAACACATGGCTATGATGCTCCCCCACTACTTCTGCTTGTGATCAGAGATGCACATATCGTCAGCCACTAAGGGACATGCTCAACTGGTTAAGGTCAAACAACTGACAAGCAAATCTGTGGTATTGAGCAGAATATTTGCTATAGCCCATCTTTTGTACCTTCTGTAACCCATCTTTTACTTTTTTACTCCAGATTCTAAGTCTCTTTCAGAAAGTGACTTTTGATGTTAGGGGAGAAATTCCCTGTCCAAACAGATATCTATGAGATCTCAAACACACACTCACACACATGTATACACATTTACATGCCCACCTCCACAATGATAGGCAAGTTCCTCAATACTGCATCCAAATATTTTCCCAACTAAGAAAGAAAAACTTGCTCAGATTTTACTTGAATTCATCAGAAAATTCGTCGAAACAATCGCCTGTTCGGTTCTGATATCCAACACTTCTTTGGTAAAATAGTAATGGAATTTTGTGATTATTGTTGTGAAATATTAACACTGTTGGTGTTTACTTTAACAATGGGAGACAATAGAAACGTGAAAGGTATGTGGTGAGAGTGTGTGTGTGTTTGAGACACGGCTCCAGTTTTTAAAAAATTACGACTCCACTGCCATGTAGTTATTTCCAAACAAAATCAGATCAAATCTTGTCAAGTATTATCTTAACAATCCTATCAACAAGGCCCACAACACCACCACCACCACCACCACCACCACTACCACCACCATCATCACAATCACCACCACCACCACTACCACCACCATCATCACAATCACCACCACCACCACTACCACCACCATCATCACAATCACCACCACCACCACTACCACCACCATCATCACAATCACCACCACCACCACTACCACCACCATCATCACAATCACCACCACTGCCCTTATAATGCTCACCATTATTAACACCACCATTTCTTTTCACTCAATCTCCATTTCCTTCACCCATTCATCTCATCTTCTTTTCACCTCTGTATTTAAACATTTAACTCCACCCTATTGTTTTGTACACACTCCCTCCATATATTGCTGAAAATTTCTGTTATGTTAAAAATTATAAAAGATTTGAGTCTTCCAAATTGCATTCAATGTTAATTAATATCTAATGTCATTATGCTTAATTAGTCATTTAATAGACTGAGATCACCTTGATAGCTCCAATAGTTGCTGCCCTCAACACTAGTCACAGAAACAGTGCTTGTCACCCTTCATTGGACAATTCGTTAACAACAGCTTTGCTTGTCTTTTACTGTTTTCTCAAAACTATTCAACCATGTCCATCATTAATACATTCAATTACTGTAAACAAAAATATATTAATGTCACTTATTTTCTATGTCAACAGGTTTCATTTGTAGATAAGCCATTTCCACTGGACTGTTAACAGTGTTAGCCATGCAATCATTGGTTCAGGTCTTTACATTCTGGGTTCAAGTTCTGCTGAGCTTTGTTTTACCTTCCAGGGTTAATAATACAAACTTTCCCACCCCATTAAATCTGTGGTGGATGAACAAAATCATTTTGACTGCTTTGGAAAAATATCTATAGTGTTTGTTTTCACTCTTTATGTTCTAAGTTCAAATTGCACCAAGATCAGTTTTACTTTCTTTGTTCCTCCAGGGCCAACAATTACTGACTTTGTGCTGAGGTAAAAAAAAATTGTCATTATTATTATTATTATTATTATTATTATCATCATCATTATGAAGGTGGTGAGCTGGCAGAATTGTTAGCACACCAGGCAAAATGCTTAATGGTATTTTATCCATCATCATGTTCTGAGTTCAAATTCCATTAGGATCAACTTTGCTTTTCATTCTTTCAGGGTGGATGAGATAAGTACCAGTTGAGTACTGGAGTAATTGACTTGCTAGCCTTGTGCCAAAACTTGAAATCATCATTATCATCATTATTATTATTATTATTATCATCATCATCATCATTTAGGCAAGCTAGCAGAATCATTAGAATGCCAAGCAAAATGCTTATCAGCATTTCATCCATATTTATGTTCTGTGTTCAAATTCTGCTGAGGCTTTACCTTTCATCCTTGTGTGTGGGGGGGGGACATAACTGGTGGCCTTGTGCCAAAATTTGAAACCATTGTGATTATCATCATCATTAAAGTGGTAGAATCATTAGCAGTGTTGGGCAGAATGCTGAGTGGCATTTCTTCCAACTCTCAGCTTCAATCTCGCCCAGGGTTTCCTTTGCCTTTCATCCATTTGAAATCAATAAAATAAGATCTGGTTGAGCACCAGAGCCAATGGAAGCAACTAATTCTTCCCTTCCTAAAAAACAATTTGCTGGCTTTGGTATTATCATTAGTTTCTCTATAATATTAATTAATGATTTCAATTTATCACAGTTGATGATCCAAAAGAAAGTCAATAATATTGGGAAATTTCCTTGGAGTGTCTTCTGCATGAAAAATATGTAGCTAAATGCTCAATGGAACACATGATCCTTAAAGGTTGAAATCTGTTTCACTTTGGGTATTTTCTCTTACAAGCTTCCAAAAAAGTCTTCAGGTGGTAATCTCCATGTCATGCAAAAATTTCCAAGGGTATACCTTATAATTTGGAACAGAATATCAAAATATTAAGAATTCAATACAAAATTTGCTGGATTATATCTTTTGAAAGTTTTCCAGAATTTATGGTGACATCTCATAACTAGATTTTAGTGATTTTATTGATCGATTTCTTCTTAGATAAAATTCACATTATCTCTTCCAGGCACAAATAGCAGATCTTTTCACTCGCACCATCCAGAAAAACAGTCCATAATACAGACCAGGAGATGTTATAGTCAATCTGTATGTGTGTATATATTTGTGTGTTTATATATTATTATTATTTTTCAGCGTACATCTTTGGCACAACAATCCACATTACCATTTAAAAAGGTTCCGGCTCTAACTGCTCCTCCTCCAAAACCCCCAAGAGGAATTGGAGACAAACGGCTGTTTGTGAAAATTATTAAAGCAACAAGTCTTGGAGGAAGAGATGTTGGTAAGTAAATAAGTCTAAAATATGGTGGGAGGGGTGTAGTCGTGTGGTGGTGGTGGTGGTGGTTCTGGTGGTGGTGCTGGTGCTGGTGCTGGTGCTGGTGGATCTGGTGTTCCACTTGGCCATGCTATTCTATAAAAATTTTGAGCCAACAGGAGAGATCTTGTATATCTCAACGGCCTTGAGTATTGATTTATTATTATTGTTATTATTATTTTACATATGTGCAGTAGATTAAACTGTTGGGAAAGAGAAATTCCTAACATTGGGTTACAAGTAACCTTAAATGCCAAGTATTCTACTTGTCCCTAATAACACTGTTTTCTGGAGTTACACTAAACTAGGTTTTATGCCTATTTCCTCTATCCATCTGTTCAAATCCTTGGGGATAATTCCTAATGCACTTATAATCACAGGAATACGTTTTACCCACACTTTCCATAGTCTTTGTAATCCAATGGCTTGGTCCTGGTACTTGCCTATTTTCTCTCATATTGACTTTCTCACCATTTGGCACTTTCTATTCTTCTCTCGGTCTACTCCTACTAAATCAGGCCTTCTAGCTTCCGTTGCTCCACCTGTCTGGAGACAGCAAGCTGGAAGAATCATGGACATCCTGCACGAAATGCCACAAAGCATTTTGTTCATCTGATGCTTTCTGATGCTGTTGCCTTTCATCCTTTCCAGGTCAATGAAATAAGTACCCTTTTCCCACCCAAATTTCAGACTTTATGCCTATAATAGATAGGATTGTTGTTGTTGTTGTTGTTGTTAAGGTAGCAAGCTGGCAAAATGCTTAGCAGTATTTCTCTTGACTTATTACATTCTGGGGTTAAGTTGTAGTGAGGTTGGATTTGTCTTTCATAATTTTGAGGTCAGTAAAACAAGGACCAGTTGAGCACTTAGGGTTGATGTAATTGACTTACCCCAACCCCTAAAATTGCTGGCCTTGTGCCAATATTTAAAACCGTTTTCATTATTATTAAGGCTGTGAACTAGCAGCATTATCAGCAGACAAAATGCTTAGCAGCGTTTCTTGCAACTTATTACATACGAAGTTCAAATGCCACCAAGGTTGACTTTGCCATTCGTTCTTTCCAGGTTGATAAAATAAGTACCAGCTCTGCAATGGGGTTGATGTTATTGATTATCCTGTTCTCCCAAAATTTCAAGACTTGTTAACTATAGTAGAAAGGATTATAATTTGCTCATGATGAATGTGTTTTTTTTTTAATTTCAGGAACAGGTGACCCATTCTGTGTGATTATAATGGATAGCCCCTACCAAAAATATGAGACCACAGTCGTCAGAAATACTGTCAGCCCATTTTGGGATGAACATTTCCTCTTGTGAGTTCTTTTCAATGTTTTTTAATGTAGCATCGCATTGGTTCATGATTGCTCCACTGATGTTAGTCCAAACTAATACCAACATTTATAATCAAGGATATATATATATATATATATTATACCCTCAGGGGACAGTGGGAGTGGTGAGAATAAGTGGGGTGATGCAGAAGTTTGGACTGAGTGGGTAGGCAGGGTAGGGGTGACTGAGGCAAATGATGGAGTGAAATATAGACTCAGGAAGAGGAGTTGTGGTATATATGGGAGGGTATTGAGGATGATAACAAATAAGAGAGGTGTGTTAAGTGATGGAGAACAACACAGGGGTGAGAGACTGCACAAAAAAGTGGTGATTAGTGGAGACAGTATGTGAGGGAAATGAAAGGGATTCAGGTTTGGGAAGGAGGTAAGTAAGAAGGCAGAGGGATGTCGTATGCACCTATTTTGCTCTCAGGTGATAGAGAGGTTTCAGGTGTTAGGGAGATGGTTTTCAGGGCAGAGAGGATGCTGGTGGGGGTGAGGCTGAGCCCCTCACAGGTAAGCATTAATCAAGGTGTTGTGGGTGAATGAGTCTTTCTGAGTACAGCTAGGCACCAGATTTCTTGTCCTTTGTCATCTTCTTCATAATGCTTAGCATCGTATATTTCATCATCATCATCATCATCATCATCATTTAATGTCTGTTTTACCATGCTGGCATGGGTTGGACGGTTTGACAGGAGCTGGCCAGGCAGAAGTCTGCACCAGGCTTCAGTGTCTGTTTTGGTGTGTTTTTTATGACTGGGTGCCCTTCCTAATACCAACCACTTTACAGTGTAGACTGGAAGCTTTTTATGTGGCACCAGCACTGACAGAGTCACCAAGTAGCTTGCAAAACAAAGATCCTTTGAGAGGGGAGGGGCGGAGGGAGCATTGGAGGAGGTGGTTTTGTGTCAGATGAAGAAAGGTTAGAGTGTGACAGAGAGAGACAGAAACAGGTATCTTGCTGTAGGGGAGGTACACGGTTACCTGGGCAGAGAGAGAGAGAGAGAGAGAGAGAGAGAGAGAGAGAGAGAGAGAGAGAGAGTGATCAAGAATGAGGAGGACAGAAACAGGTGTGTTGCTGTAGAGGAGATAACATGGTTACCCATCTGGAGGGAAGAGCAAAGGAAGGAGGGAGTGGAAGAGTGCAAGAGAGAGAGTAGGAGGTGGTGGAAAGTGCCAGAGTGTACTCACAAGGAATAGGGATCAGAATATAAATGGGATGGTAGAGTAAGGGAAGAGAGCAGGAGATGGTGGCAAAGTGCCTGGGCATACCGTCAAGGTACAGGAGTCAGAATATAAATGGCTGGGTATCAGCAAACGCATGTGAGTAGGGAGTACAAAGAGTGTAGGGGTGGAGAATGCAGTGACTGGTGAAACTTGGGTATACAGAGAGGTAGGGGGACTACATGATAGAAATAATACAGTAAACAGGGCAGTTAAGACAGGATTGGGGAACAAGAGACAGGCCCATGGAAAGAGGAAATGTGAGGAAAAGAAGATGTGGTTTGGTTTGGTATATGTGGATGGAACACGCAACACCTCTAGAATTGAGTTTTGCTGAAGTGAGTGGGCCTTTTCAAGAAGCTCATATCACCAGACATCTTGATCCATTGACATCTGTGATGCCCAGCATCCTGGGATCAGTCCTCATTACTTCATCCCATGTCTTCCTATATGTCTCACTCTTCTTAATATTGACACATCAGTTTCGGAAACTTCCAATTCACTAATGTGTATATATAAAATTAACACATCAGCAAACTGCTAAATCATTGAATTATTTGGAGGATGAAAACATAAATACTAATGGCAAAGTGAGTCTGGAAAGAGCCAAAGAGTCGAGCTGTCTTGACTGATGAAGCAACAGAAATTGCTGAAACTGACACATCAGTATTAAGAATTCTTGATTGGCACTTTTCGGACAATTATGGTCCCTGTTAGTGAATATGTTTTCATTCGTGTTCGTTAACTCCAGCATTAGAGTGGTTTCGCTCTTATTTCCAGCAATGTGTTTCCTAACCCTCTAGTTAAAGTTTGGTGACATTTGTAATTCTCATTTTTGGTGAAAGATTGCAAACTGCTGTCCATATTACTTTATTTGGCCAACAGTAGTCATTGGAGGTACATTACTGATAGGTTTACTTGATTGGTCTTTATGTGTGTGTGCATATATATATGTATATGTGTTTATTGGTGTGTATGTGTCTCTGGGCATATGTATGTATGCTGAATAAATTGTTCTCTATATTGTTGTTTTTGTTTTTTTTTCTTCTCAGGGATGTTTCTCCAGCATCGACCCTACTTCGTTTCGAGTTGTATGACAAGGGAAAGTCCCCAGCTGGTAAGTTCAGTTTACATTCAATAGCAAACCTTATACCACCACTACCATCTGTTTAGAGAGAAATACTTACTAGCTGAGTAATCATGGTAGACTTAGACACTCTAATTTGTCATGGTGGTGGTGGTGGCGCCGGCGGTGGCGACGACAACGACGAGGATCATATTAACAATGACAACACCTTCAAGATGGTGATGGCAGCAACAGTACAAGTGACAGTGGTGTTGTTGTTGCTGTTGTTGTTGAATATTTTGTCTGATATGCTTTACAGTTATGACTATTTTAGTTGAATTATGGACTAAATGATGAAACATTTTTATTTATAAATCCTAGTGTGACCATCTCATATTATAAAACCATTTTCAAGATGAGTTCCCACAAAACGTTTTATGATATTTCGTGTGAGTCCTTTAAAAATCCACCTTCACTGGAAGGGTGACATTTTGCCTTTTGCTCCTTTCATGAAGTACCGGGATCTGCCAGACATCTTTAAACCAAAGATTGCAGCTAGAAATTTCAAACCAATCTTATTAATACCACTTACAGTTTTAAATATGAGACTCTAAACTCCAAGAGTTCTGTGTTCTTGTCAGAAGCAACTATTCTAGGTATTATTAGCATTTGAAGACACAGAGATGGATCAATTGGAGACAAATTCTATAATTAGTAGCACATCTAATATCATGTCTAAGGAGAAAAAGCAATTTTTTGAAGTAATAACAGTTTGTGGCAACAGTTTCTGTTGAATGAAATTTTTGAGAAGATCCTTAAGAAACTACTCTTTGTTGTTTAATGTCATTTAGTCTTAATGACTGAGATAATCATTTCTAGTTTCACTTTCTTGCATTAATTTTGCTCAACAAATTGTTTCTGTTTAATTGAAGATGAATTCCTTGGAGATGCAACAATCTACATTGAAGACGTCCGGAAAACTCCAAGCAGTCGACAGATTATTCCCTTACAGAGTCCTTCTGGCAGTATGGAATACCAAGCCGGCTCTTTAACAGTAGAGGTCAGTATAGTAACATCTTTATTCTAATGACATTAGTAACTGTATAAGATGGGAAGTTCCAACAATAACCTGCCTCAGGAAGGGGTCTTATGATAGGTTATTAAGATGAATGATAAGGGATTATGTTGGGCCCTCATGAATATTTTCAGTTTAATGGTAAGCTTTATTTAGGACATAATCAAGTGATACACACTTCATAATTGTCTTTGGTTATTGTGACAATAAGAGGAGTATCGAAATATAGGGCTCAGTCATTATGACAATAACAGGAGTAGAAAGATATGAAAGTTGGTTGGGACGACAATGACATCTCACTGCACCTAACTGTAAACAGATACCACATTGCAGCTCAGTCCATCGAACTGTATACAGCTACCACATCACAAGTACTACAAGATGAAACACTATGACAAGCTACAGGAACAGTGGAAAGTTAATATGTCTCTTGGACTGCTGTATGAGGCTCAACCAATCCTTTGGCTAGGGCAGGGAGGAATTTATTAGTCTTGTTTCCTTGTAATATGCTGCAGAAATACATTGAAGTGATGCATCATGGGGTCTAATGTGACACTGAACGTGGTGGCTAATTTAAATATAGTTTCAACTAAAACTGAAGATGGCAATTTGAGTTTGTTCAGGTTTCATTTTATTTATTAATTTTCAGTTCCTTCTCATGGAATCCTATGAAGTAGAACAATACATGGACTCTGCTCTAGGACCAAAGAATCTCAGAAACAACCAGACCTCTCCACGCCGCCGAGTTGAAGTGTCACGCACCATAACACCTGGTGGGACGGTAGTTACTACAACTACCACCACCACCCAGCGGCCACAGTACGGCACTCTTCTTCCCGGCAATCAGAGTAAGTGTGATGTTTCCAAACAAAATCAAACCATCTTGTTCTTTGTTCAAATGTTTTAACTGTTAGTAGTCAGCATGGTGTGAGTAAAATTCCACTCCATCAATTGAGTCTGAGAGTTTGTCAGGAATTTTTTCCCATCTGTGAATTTATAGCCAATTTTAGCCAAAGTAACAATTTATTGGCTCACCTCTAATCGACAATTTGTCCTTTGTCTCAGAAAACTGTAAATGCTTGAATATGTTATGACAATATTTCTTCATTGAAATATCCGTTTTATGGTAAACAGAGCAGCAGAAGGTATTCCCAGCACTCTTGCTTAGATTATTCCAACCATTTTTATTGATATTCCATTGATACTTTTTGGAGAAAACAATGGAATATTTTTATTTTTCCTTTCCATTAAGTTTATTTCTATATTTTGATTGCTAATAATAATTTACTTATTCATTGTTAATACTTTACAATTAACAATCTAATTATTTTTGATACCTTAATTAACTCATTAACTATTATTGTTGATCTATACCAATTAATGATTTACTAACTGTTGACAACTCATAATTAACAATGGACTCATTAGAATTATTTTTAGTGAGGCCCACTGGTAGAATTATTTTTAGTGAGGCTCACTGGTAGAATTATTTTTAGTGAGGCCCACTGGTAGAATTATTTTTAGTGAGGCCCACTGGTAGAATTATTTTTAGTGAGGCCCACTGGTAGAATTATTTTTAGTGAGGCCCACTGGTAGAATCAGTTGACTAAATTCCTTCTAGTGATTAAGTTCCTTAACATTCTGAGTCCAGATCCGGCTGAAGTCCTTCTATGGTCAATAATCTCAACCACAGGAATCCCTGTTGACCATGTTCCATCCCTAACTCCATATATCAGAAGACTTGGTGCTGAACATGGCCAACACTGGAGAATATCAAACTCCAAACATTGAAGTTTTAGTTACATGCTTTTAGCTTCTAATTTCAAATCTCATCAATTTTATTTCACTACATTTCATTCCCCCAGGGTCAGCAAAGGTTGTACTTGTAATATGCTGGTGTTCATCAGGCATAAACAGTCTTGTTTAACCCCAGGTCAGTCCTGATCAAATATAGTCCGGTCATGATCAGTCTATCAGCTATATTCATGATTATATTCTTCAATGTGTCTTTCCTTTCTTTTATGATGGAAGGCAATTTGTCTGCTGTTTCTTGGTGGAGTGATTATTTAAAGGCTCTCCCTGTTGGCTCAGACAGGAGTCAAATGTTTAGAAGTTTCCCTGTGGTCAATCTTGATTGCTGTTCAAATTGTTAGTGAACTAGAAACCCCTTCATGTTTAACTCAAAGTGGGTACAGGGGCAGTGAAAAAAACCTTCAAGGAATCCTTGATTTCACTATCAAATTTATAAATTTCCAATCAACAAATCAAACATCACCTCCTCCCTACCTTATTCCTTCTCTCTCTCTCTCTCTCTCTCTCTCTCTCCCTCACCTCTTCCCATCCTCTTACTTCCACCCGTTTATGTAATCCTATATCCCTCCCTTAACACTTAAGTGTAGGAAAACCTAAATTGAACCTGGCTGCTATCTCCCCCACCCCTCTTGCTTCCCATGCCTCTGTATGAGTGTTACACTGTACCGCTGTCACATGCGACACAACTTTGTTAGACTTTACAACTATTACATGTTACATCAGACCACTGTAAGCAAGTAACACCACTTTAAACTATATCACTGTCACATGTAACACAGCCATGTTACATATGTAACACTGTATGTTTCTCATAAAATATTCTTATTGTATGTGTGGTTGGGTATATGTGTGTGTATACGGCTCTGTATATAACAATGTGTATGACTCTGCATTTAACTGTGTGGCTATGTATATGGTTGCATGTATGTGTATGTGGCTGTGGGTTGCTCCCGTTTCCACTACTCCCCCCATGAACCCTACAAAATAAGATCGAGTGTGTAGCCTTTATGTCTATCATCTTATAACTGTCAGTCTATGTGTGCATGCTTATGTATATATGTGTTTATATAGAAATGCCTGTACGAGTGTGTATATAAATGTATGTATGTTTATATTTCTCTAGGATTGATCATATCTTTCTTAATCCAAACACACACACACACACACACACAAGCTCCTGTCCCTTTCCTTCATGCATGACCCCCTCCTTTTCATTCATTCACCTCTAATATATATTAACAGAAACATAACAATTATAGAATAAAGGTTGTGTTGTTTAAGTAAGACATCACAGCATGGATGCAAGTATGTTCCAAGTTCAGTCCCTTGTACAGGATCTGGCCAAGGATCTTATGCCATGGGTCCTTTCTCTCGCCCCCCCCCCTTCTGTCTTGTGGAACCTATACAATCAGGAGTGCAGCATTTGCATCCCTTGTTGTGTCATTAAATAAGATCTTGTTGAAAGGGTCACAGTAATTTAATGGTGTCTTTTGAGTGAAAAAGACAGTTGTGAATGATGAAGCAAGTCACATGACCAATACACAGAATGTAAATACATTTATGAGAACATGTGTTTTAGGGTGTTTCTGGATCACAAACTGCATTAATCCAGGTGACTGGACTGTATTAGGTCATGTCACGGGACTATGTTAGATCATCTCTCTCTCTCTCTCTCTCTCTCTCTCTCTTTCTCTTTCTCTCTCTCTCTCTCTCTCTCTCTCTGTAATATTTGTATTTATCCCCAACAGAGGTAGACCAAGTTTGGATCCTCTACTGAGAAATCCCTGTTTTATATAATTTCAATTTCGAATCCAAAATAAGTTTAAAAACCATCAAATTGCAAAAAATGTTTATCAATATCACATTTGGTGGTGTTATTATTGTTTGTTATTTCACCAAATTTGCATCAGCTTCATTGTTGGTGCTTGGTGTTGGATCACACTTACTGAGGCAGTTTTCTGAGTAATGATGCCACTGTAGTGCTCAGTAGAATATTTTTGCTCAATTCTACTGAGGGGAAGGATTTATCTTTTGAATGATGTCAATGTAACATCATCATCATCGCACCAGTAATATCAGTGTAAATACACATACACTCACACATACACCATTCTTCCCTACACTTTCACTTGCAAGGCTTTCGTTGCCTTAAGGTCCTGATAGAAGACACTTACCCAAGGTGCCACAAAAAGAAATTAAACCCCAAATCCCATATTTATGAAGTAAACCTCCTACCACACAGCCATCCCTGCTGTTAAACTAAAACTTTTGCCTACAGTAGCTTGGTTTTCCTTGTAGCCACCCATTTAAATACTAATAATAACTAGACTTCATTAACTTTGCTTAACTAAAATGGTTGGTTAAGAGTTGGTGCTTCCTACGTGATATGGCCAAACAACAAGAATTGTTCTTTTCATTCATTTCAGCATTAGAGTTACCGAAATTTTGTTATTCATTTTTATCTGTAGCAGTTGTTGTTGTTCTTCAGCCTGCACCCAGCTAGTTTTGCATGTTTCCAATATTTTAGGTGTGCCGTGTGTCGTAGAAAAACTTAGTCCTTATTCTGAAAGTAGTAAAAACTCTCCAAGTACCAACCAGTCCTCTCCGTCATTTGCAGGACGGACAGATAAGCAAGAGTCTTCAGGTAATAAGTGTTTTTGTTTTTGTTGTCTTGTGATTTTGATTGTTGTTGTTGTTGTTGTTGTTGTTATCCTCATAGTCAGTGCGATGGTGAAAATACCTGGCAGAATAGGGCTCACTGCCATACAAGCAGGTGTCATATTCAATGATTAGTGTAGCAGTGTCATCGTGAATTGTTCGAAAGTCCAAGGAGGTATTTTAGGCAGAATATATTGAGGGACCAAGTTATGAGAAAAAGAGAAAATGTTACAAATGTACAACTAATTGGTATGTGAATTAATTTATGAGTGTTGAAATTCACAAAGGATTGATTAAGGACCACACTGACAGCTGCAGGACACTCTGCTAGAGAAGACCTGTCCACATAAGCATAGAAAAACATGCACAAAATGATGATAATGCTTAATATCATTATAATTTTGTCAGATTCTATCTTTGCTTTAAGAGAAGTTATAAAAAATGCCTGGTGCCAGTTGCAACTAACTGCAAATGAGAAGTGACAGGAGATTCACATGCCATGGACTGTCCAGAGATAAGAGGACAACTGGCGACATATCTCTGGCTCAGTGGACATCACCAGCACTGCAGTTGTACTTGGACTCCAACAGATGAGATACTTAGACATATAGAAAATGCAAAAAGATTCAAAAAATGTATATGATCTTTGCTAATTTAGATAAAATAAATGAAAATGAACTCAAAGAAATAATTCAGAATAACTCTGCAGCATGAGAAATCAGCAATAGAGACATTAAAGATATATCAAATACCGTACAAAGTAGGGTCTTGTTTTATTGAAAATATTTTCCTTTTAAGAAAAGAGTAAAATAATGCCTTTGTGGTAATTGTGATGAACTTCATATCAGAGGGAAAGACAATCTCTGAAACAAATTACATACGAAAAGCATTTGTTCATATTCTACTGTCTGATGTCATTGTTGTACCTGAAGCTCAATTCCATGCTTATACCATTTTGCTGGTTAATCCGCTGCACCTGCTTTCAACTTCATCCACATTGTTGAATCATCATCCATACAGGAAATGAGCCATGACTCAGAAAAGGTGGTCATCTGATGGTGCAAGGTGTGGGCTGTGGGTAGGGTGAGGATCTAGCCCTAACCTGTATGTCAAGTAGCAGATTAAGACTACTTTTTAATATTAATACTGCTTCCTGTCTTTATCAAATATTTTTTAATAAGCCCACTGACTATTTGCATTGTGGAAGGATTCCAACCACCCCCAGGTGACTAAAAGTGGACTGACCCATTGCAATAAAATAAAGAACTGTCAGGGCAAGCAGTTGACCATGAGCCATTGGCAGAGGACCAAGGTTCTGCCAACAATGTTTGAGTGTTCATACTATTTCAAGTAAGGCCTCATCTTCCACAACAGAATACCTCCATGACTTTGGTTTGTCTTTGAGGCTGTTGTCACCTTCCATCAAATGTTATAACCAGTTTTGTGCCACACATCCATTGACAGTTCCTTTGAGTGAATGAACACATGACAGAGTGGAGAGGAGTATATGGTCTTATAGGGAACAAGGGATAGCCTCACCTGTGCCATGATAAGATCTAACCTCTATGAAGTGATTGGAAAACAAAGAGGGACAATATGAGGTGAAGAGAACCTTTTAGTTTTATCAAGAACTGTGTGAAGTGGCCTGTGTTAGGAAAGGTATTCAGCCATAGAAACGATGGGAAAATGTAACACATGATTAATCTAGAAGGAAGAACAATAATTGTGGATGGGAGCCTGATTTGGTCTGTAATGAGGAATTTAATCTATGCCTGAATGGAAAGAAGATGTAAAAATGATGATGATGATAGGAAACATTATGAGGAAAATATGATGATAATGATGATGATGGTGATGATATAAATGTCTACATACAAACATACGCACATATACACATATAATATACATTTATGCATAGGCCCACACATACACACACATATTTATTTTTTTAATTATACATATGTACACACACACACACACACATATATAAACCCCTATAAATAGATGTATTTATATTTGTGTGAGTAGACATGCACACATATCTTGTCTCTTTGTATCATATATGCACACACGTGTATATACGTGTGTGCATATGTCTATATACAGTTATATTTTGAATGATATTTATGTAATGGACCTTGATTGCTGCTTTTCTCTTGTCTCTCTTTCCTCTCCCCCACTGTGTCTTTCCTACAATGTCCATGTTGTATTTATTCCGTCTGGGTTTGTATGTTTAATGGTTATTGCAGGCTGTTCCTCTTTTACTTCAGGGGCTCTGCCTGGTTTCTGGGAGATTACACCAACAGGCAGCCAAATTGTTGTAAGTACAAAGGTTGAGAAATGGAACTTTGAGGAATGTCCACTGTAGAATACAACTCTTTGACTAACCCCCCAAAATTTGAAAGTGTGTTCTTCCAAATATCAACAGAATTTTTACTGAGGGAGTGTGTAACATGAGCCATTTCTTTATGAACCGAAATACATCAGAATGGCACCATTTCGGATGGAAATTATTGAACTTGCTCAATCAGCATAGATTTAGTATCACTGTCTGGAATAGTCTAGGATTTAAAACAGGGAGGCAGTAACAGCAACTTGTATAAGGACTCCCTTTTTTTTTTTTATATGGGGTCAGTTTGTAGTGATTGTGGTCTCCGTTAAGACCCCTCATTCTCTTGTTTAGTCTGACCTTAAACAAAAATGCTATAAAATGAAATTTTCTAATCCATCATACATCAATACTCATTTGAAAACAGTTTGATCCACTCACAGCCTTCCCATTGTCTTCCTTCCTTTGAAACCTGATATTCATTGAAAATTAGATTAAATATGTTTTATTACCAGGTTTATTCAGGATTTATGTATTTATGATCCTAAAATCACTTTAGAAATAAGGATCAGAAAGAAGCAGGTCAGGGGGTTACTATCTTGAAATTATAAAAAAAAAAGAAAAGAAAAAGGAGACTTATTGCCTTAATGGGAGGGAGTTTTCAAAATTGAAAAATTGTTTCTTATTTCTGAACTGTTAAATACCTGAACTTAGAGATTTACCTGCATCACTGTTATCTCTGTAAAAAGATATCAGTTATAGATGAGATAAAGTAGATGTTTCTTGTTAGAAAACACATCGTTTCATGTTAATGAATGGAAAACACGCTTTGAAATGCTAGTTATTGAAATGTTTTAGATATGTATGTGTGTGTTTGTGTCTGCATACGCACACACAGACACACACATACACACACACACATACACACACACACGCACATATGTGTGTGTGTGTGTGTGTGTATGCATTCATTTGATTTTGATTTTGAATTGGATCTTACTGTTGCTAATTTTCTCCCTGCAATTAACAACAGCATGAATTGTTTCTGAATGTGCTTAACAGATTTCAATTTCTTTCAGAAATGATAGTTATTAACAATGTTGAGTCAGTAGCTGAGACGGCCATCCGAGAACTACTGGAGCGATCCAAAAGACCACGCACACCCACTAAAACTAGTACATTAATTATAACCAGTGTGAAAAGGGTAAGCTCTCCTCAGCAGCTCTCATTTAGTAAAACCAAATCGGGGTTGACTCAGAAACACGGTGATTTCCATGTTTTTCTCTGATTTAAGGAGCTTATGCTTAAATCAGTCAAATCATGTCAAATCTGCCTTCCAAAAGAATTGCTGATAGTTATATGTAGTGGCCACATATGTTGACAATTATACATAGTCACCATCATATATAGTGGGGAACACTATATGTTGTGGCCTTGATTTTTTATAAACTATGGAAATCAGTCCTAGGGATGTGCAAGAATTATATTAAAACAGAAATTACTGAATATATGAATACCTGTTCATTTTCTGAGTTCTGAAAAGTTTTAGGACAACTAAGATATACAACATCATCATTTAACTTTTCCATGGTTGCATAGATCAAACAGAATTTATTGAGGCAGATTTTCTACGGCTGGATACCCTTCCTGTTGCCAATCTTCACCTGTTTTCAAGCAGTGTAATATTGCCCCCTGCTTAGAAAAGTTTTCACAGAACTCTGGAAATAAACAACACTATTTGTAAAACGGTGAGACTCATTTACAACCATTATGTGATGTCAAGACAAGGATACACACACACACACACATATGTATGTATACGTGTATGTATGTATGTATATATATATATATATATGATGTCCTTCTTTCAGTTTCCATCTGTCAAATCTACTGAGAAAGCCTTTGTCAGCCTTGGGCTAACAAAAGCTTTCTCAGCAGATTTGGTAGAAGACACTTGACCAAAGTGTCTTGCACTGGAATTGGATCTGAGACCACATGTTTGGGAAGCAAACTTTTTAACTATACAGCCACACCTGTATCTATATATGTGTGTGTGTGTGTGTCTATACATACATATACACACAGGTACATACACACACACACACACACTCATACATACATGCTTAAAGGCCTTAAAACATGAATGAGTTTCTCTAATTTCTTCATTTCCCCTTCATCTCTCAGTTTATCCAACATTTCCATTTTTCTTTGCCCCTTCAGGAACCTGTCGTACCTGTAATCAAGGTAATAGCCTCCATTTACTAACTCCACTCTCATTTCATATGCTTGGCATGCTGTCTTACCTTTATTATTATTATTATTATTATTTCCATTCACTTTACTTTCCTATTTGTTTCTAAGCCTTCCTTGCTCTTCTTACACTCGAAGCATTAATCTTTAACTTGTTGTCGTTGCTCAACTGCTGCAGTGGTGCCACTGGCTACAACTACTAACAACTACCAATACGCCACCATTGTTGTCTGCCACTCATTGTTTGTGCCGCTTTTACTATTATAAACCCTGCAAAATGAAAAAAACATTTTATTTTTTTTATTTTTTTATTTCATTTTTCTCTTTGCGTAATCATATTAATTTTTTAATTGGCTGATGTGGTAGTGGCAGTGGGGGGGGGGGGTAATTAATTACTTCTTTGTTGTTAGATAATTATATTTTACAAATATGTAATTACATTTTTACAAGAAAATAATTATATTTTTACAATTAGATCATTTTATTTTTATCCATCCATCCACCCCTCTTCTCCACCCACAATTCCTGGGAGGACCATTCTGGTGCTTCTTCCATTGGGTCCTATCAAAAACAACTGTCATTAGATTTCTCAGCCCTGACCAAATGAGAGACTATGGATCATTATCCAACCATCTCATTCTTGTTCTACTCCTCACACTCCTGCCAGTTGGTTAATCTTGAAGAATCCATTTTGGGATTCTTTCCTACAACATTTATATCCCATGTCCATTATGCCAGAGCTCTGACCTTTCAAAATGAAGAATTAGGGGCTCAAGCTGGAGAGATTTCCTCATCTCTTGGCTACACATCTTCTCATCTAACATTATTCCAAACAGCCTTCTTTTGAACTTCATTTTCTTTTTATAGTAAAAGAGTTTTTCTTTTACAAGTAATTATATTTTTACAAGTAATTATATTTTTACAAGTAATTATATTTTTTACTATCAGATAATTATAGTTCATGGTTAATTATATTTTACAGTTAGATAATTATATTTTTCGCACATTTTTATAGTCAGAAATTTAAATAGTTTAGAGGTAGATAAGTTTAGACAGACGGAGAAGGTTACGGAAGCATAAAGATTCAGTAAAGAGTGAAAGGTTGTGAGAAATATTATTTGATGAGCGAGAAGAGGGGGGAATCGAGAGATTTATAGAGAAAAGTGAGGGTTGCTACAGCATAGCAGACTGATGGCAGAGCAGACTGATGGCAGAGCAGACTGATGGCAGAGCAGACTGATGGCAGAGCAGACTGATGGCAGAGCAGACTGATGGCAGAGCAGACTGATGGTTGGTGTAAAGCCTCATCTAGATGGAAGGGGATTTTGTGATGGAACAGGGACATAAACAAACCTGGTCATTTCCTGGAGGAAATGGGGTGGGGTAGGGAGGGGTAAGTAAAAATATCAAATAGCAGGAAAGGGAGCTAGACATCAGGAGAAGCGAAAAGAAATCCTGCAGCATAAGGATGAGGAGTCTGAAATGTTGAGAATAGTAAGACTGTGTGTTAGAGAGATGCCATTCAGATGTCATCAGAGAGAAATGTCTGTGGAACAACTGTAGCAGACTTGATTTCATTGATGCTGAAAGGAAAGAAGAATAGAATTGATAAGCTGAGAAGTTACTGAACATGGAGAATGCATGGGAAAGAGAGAGGGAGTCTTCTTTGAATTGAGCCAACAAAAGGATTGGCCATTTAAGGTGACAGCAGTTGTGGTTGAAAGTGATGAAGGATATGAAGGCAGGAAAACCAGCGAATGAAGTAAGATGAGAATTAGCAGATGAGTTAATCGAGTAATAGAGAGGAAAGTGTCATCATGAGATGTTGAGACAAAGGTGACCACACACACACACACGCACACACAATTCGCTTCTTTTAGTTTCTGTCTCATCGACTAAATCCATTCACAAGGCTTTAGTCAGCTCGGGGCTAAAGTAGTGTCTTTAACAATCAGGTTATAAGGAGAAAACTAATTAATCTTGGTTTCAAACTTTGGCACAATGCCAGAAAGTTCAGAGGAAGGGGTCAGTTGATTACAGCGTTCAATTGGTCCTTGTTTTATTAACCAGAAAGAATGAAAGTCAACCTCAGAACTTGCTGCTCAGTGTTTTACCTGGTCTCCTAATGGTTCTGCCAGTTTCCTGCCTTCATTGTAAATATTGAAAATCATCATCATCATCATCATCTATCTTCCATACTTGCATGAGTTGAATGATTTGATTGGATCTAATTAGTATTGAATGGTTTACAATATGTTAATTAAGCAGAAGTAAATCAATTGATTCTCTTGTATTGACATTGATTCTTTTAACCAATTGATTCCTATTTAATCCTTCTTTCTTGACATTCCATTCTTCTCCATCACGTTTCGCAGACCATAGACAGTTTGCCAGGAGAAGATAATATTGACAGTCCTTCTTCAGCCTCCGCTGACAAATCTCAAACTGGAAGTACTGTGTCCGATAAAGGTAACTATTCTGGCCTCTCCCTAGCTTGCTATCCAGCTGTGTGTGTGTGTGTGTGTTTGTATACTATCACCATCACTACCTCCACCACCACCATCAATAATGTTCCACCAAAATGTTGATAAAAATCTAAGTTAATGTTTAGTCAAGAGAAAAAAAAACAAACCAACAAAAACATTGATTTTGTTTCTTTTTTTCAATTTTTATCAAAGCAAACCAAAATTCCTTTTTATTTAGTCTCATCCGTATATATATATCGGTGGCTGTCTGCGCCATGCAGACCTCTTCTTGTACTCTGCCCTTTCCTAGCATGAAGTTTTAAATGAAGAGCTGATCCCTAATACTGCAGCAATGTCTCAGCATGGGGATTCCTTTATCTGCACATCGATTATCAATGTTCAAGTGTGGCTTCAGTCCTCCATGTTGCAGGTCTGTTAATAGGCATTGCATTGAAGCTGTTCGTCCAGAATGAAATTCCAACGGTTCATCCAGAGTCTCACCCACAAGGGCCTGCTGCTCTGGTCTCATACCACCATAATAAGATGTGCATAGTTTTGTGCATAAAGAATATTTTATGAACATTTTCTTTCCATTTCAATTTTTACCACACTCTAACCTTTCATCCTCTGACACAAGTACCCCTCCTCAAATGACCCCCTGCCCCTCTCATAATCCCTTGTCTTGTGAGTTACTTGGTTACCCTGCCAGTGCAGGTGCCACATTAAAAGCATCCAGTCCACACTGGAACATGGTTGGCATTTGGAAGGGTATCCAGCTGTATAAATCATGCCAAAAACTAACCTTGCCTGTGCTAGTGCCATGTAAAAGGCACTGAGTCCACTCAGCGGAGTGGTTGGTGTCAGGAAGAGCATCCAGCTGTAAAATCCCTGCCAAGACAGACACAGTAGCCTTGGGCAGTTTTCCTTCCTGGCTGGCTCCTATCAACCAACCTACTCTCACACATGCATGGAAGATGGGCATAAAACAATGATCATGATATACTCTTACTCTCTCTTTTACTTGTTTCAGTCATTTGACTGTGGCCATGCTGGAGCACCGCCTTTAGTCGAGAAAATCGACCCCAAGACTTATTCTATCGGTCTCTTTTTGCCAAACTGCTAAGTTACGGGGACGTAACCACACCAGCATTGGTTGTCAAGCGATGTTGGGGGGGAGACAAACACAAATACATATATATACCTATATATGACGGGCTTCTTTCATCCCTGTGTGTCCCACCCCATCTTAACAAGAAAACTTCTCACACACTCTACCACAACAAACCAAACTACACTCTCCCTCACATCTCCACTTCATGTACTGTGATTACCTCCCCCCCCCCAATCCTGTCCTCTTGGCCACTGTATCTTTGCTCTCCGCCTACCCCCAACCTGTGCATTCTACACACATGCCCTGTCTCGCTCTATTATTGCTATCTGCTAGCTCCCTACCCCCAACAAAACCAATCTACATCTCCACATCTCTTTCCCACATTTCCTCTTTCATACACTATACCTAATTATCACTCCCCAACCCTGTTTTAACCTCCTCCTCCCCCCCCGTTCCTCTGTATCATTGCTATCCGGTAGCCCCTCCAACTCCATACATACCCAGGCCTTTCACCACTTACTCGCACTCTTTAATCACACTCCCTTCGCAATATCCTGCCACTTAAGTTTTGGCATTTGAACCCCAAGGGTTCGAACCCTGGCACTTGCCACCATCTGTATCTCTCTCTCTTCCTTTACTCAACCATCTCATTCCTACTCTGATCCCCATTCCTTGTGAGCATGCCCGGCATTTTGCCACCATCTCCATCCTGCTGTCTCCCACTCTCTCTCTCTCCTTCTCCTGCACTTCACTCAGGTTGGGTAACCAGGTCTTTCCTTTGCAGTTGCACACCTATTTCTGTCTTCATTCCTGATATTTCTCTCCCTCCGGCCATGTAACCTTGTACTTCCTCTTCAACAAGACACCTGTATCTGTCTCACTATAACGTTTTCATCATCACCACCTCCAATGCCTCCTCCCTTCTTAAAATTTTTTTTTTATGTCTTGCAAGTACTCTATGACCCTGTCCTCACTCTAAAGTGGTTGGCATTTGGAAGGACATCCAGCTGTAAAAACCTTGCCAAAACTGACCTCACCTGTGCTTTTGCCATGTAAAATGCAGTAAGTCCACTTTGCTGAGTGGTTGGTGTTAGGAAGGGGATCCAGCTGTAAAAATCCTGCCAAAACGGTCACAGAAGTCTTTTGCAGGCTTCAACCTGGCCAGCTCTTATGGTACCATCCCACCCATGCCAGCATGGAAGACAGACATTGAACGATGATGATGAATGATATTCATACATCTACATATACTCACCTTAGACAACATATATGCAGACAGACAGCAGTGTGTATGTAGTCAGTGTATGACTAAAAACTATGATTCTCTATCAATTATGGTCAGAGATGAAATTTCTGTGTTTTCACTCGTTAACTGAAGCTAAATGGTTGTCAGATCAATGATGAACTTATTCATAATTTCTTGTCTTTGTCTTTTTATCCATGTTCTTTGTGGTCCTCTTTAACATTCTTGTTTCACTCCTGTCCGTAGAGAAAAAGAAATCCTTCTCTCTGGCCAAGACCCTTAAGAAAAGATTTGGTCGTTCCAAGGTGCGGTCCCAAAGTGCAGACCGAGCTCAGTCCCTGAAATCAGAAGGAGGTAGCAACACCTACCTGTCACCAAATGAGTCCAGCTTCAAGCCTATGTCCAAATCAACAGGTACTCTTCCTTCATCTCTTTCCCTTTTTCTTTCTCACCTAAATTAAAAACATGAATTTAGATTTCATTTTAATGACCCTGTCACTTGTCTGTGATAGCCATCTCTGAGTGCATTTGTGTAATTCTGGCTAAAATTATTTTCTTAGCTGTCTTTTATTTTATTGATCAAAAAGATTTCTGTATTAAAACTTTTTTTTTTATTTTGTGGTTTTCTTGTTAAATATAACAAAAAAAACGCCCCTCCATACACACGCAAGCATGGATCTGACTCCTACACTGTTCACTTTCCAGGCATTTGTACATTACTGCATATGCTTTATGCACACTTTTGACAAGTTCTAGTGCACCTGAGCACTGTATACAATAATTTTATTATGATCATTATTATGTCATAAATCTGCCTCAACAAATTCTGTCTGATGGAGAAATCAGAATTGAAATAAGAATGGTTATGCAACATTATTACCAGTTTGAATCTGCTAAAAGCACATTTGGGTTTGTCAAGTGTGTTTTGTCTGATGAAACACAGTGACGGACTCATTCACAAACCTGAACGTGCTACTGACATTTTCTCAAACTGGTAATAACATTACATTTATACTTATCACTCCCCCCCCCCATCATAATGGTTATGTCTATTGTTATGTGTGTGTGTGTGTGTGTGCATACAGCAGTATCTCAATCTTTTCATTTTCATTTCTCTCTCACACACACACAACTCCCTCTTGATCCATCATTTCTTTATTTAACCTCAACGGGTGAACAGAAATAGCGAGATGGAACCCATCAAATGTGACGACAATGTTGTAACATTTGTAATGTTAACCTAAAATATAAGTTCATAAAAACTCTCTGCTTTCACTCTCTCATATATCTTTTTTTTTTTGTGTGATGCTTTCTAATTGCAGAAGACATTAATGGAATCAGCCTTGAGGTACCACCAATAAAGAAATCCTCATCTCTTGGTGGAAGCCTCAAAAAATTGTTCCGGCGTGGACGCAAGAGAACACGAGACCCAGGTGAAACATCCCGTGAGAGTTCCCTGTCTCGTTCATCAATGCGTTACCCTGCCTCATCTCGTGAAGGTTCTATAGACTCCACTCGCTCTCCATATGTTCCAACACTTACATCATAACTTAATGCTAATATTAATCTCTATATTCAAGCAGCAATGAACCTGACTTCAACATTGTTTCCGACTGCCAACATCTGAATGGGAAGACAGTTGCTGCTTCCAATGAGAATATTTTGAAACAATGAAATCGAGTGGTAAGACAAGAATCCTAGATGTAATCAGGAAGTTTGTTTGTGTTTAGTAATTTGATCGGCATTTTCCTTTTTAAACTTTTTGCATATTTACACTTGAAATCTTCTTGAAATCTTTTCTGATCTTCAATAGAATTAAGAGACAGGATTGCAACTGTAATCAGGAGTGTACAGAAGAACAAATAAGACAAAGCAAAAATAATCTGAAATAAAAGGAAAGATTGTCTAATTCACCTTTTTATACATATTTTTTAAAATAAAATAATCACCCAAAATGACATTTGCTTGACAGCTTGGTTACACCATTCTGTAAAATAATTATTCATTTCTTTAACAATACAGACATTGCTTTATGAATGAGCTTTCAAAGTGAAGAAGGAAAAGAAATTTACAGCAATCATAACTTTCTCTAAAATATATTTGCATCACAATTAAGAGGAATCAGTGTCAACGAATGTAGGAAACGGTGACACAGTCTCAGCTTGCTTTATTTGTTTTCTCTACAGCACTCTCTCCACTTGTATTACTGTTGTTGTTGCTGTTGTTGTTGTTGCTGTTGAGGAGGAGCTGAGTTGAGCCAAATTGTTGTTTTGTATTGTGGAGCTACACACATACACTCACACACACAATAAGTTCTTTTTGTCTTCCATGTTTAATTCTTTAATCATACAAGCTGCGATGTTATTCTCTTTCACACACACTCCATCAATGTGTACCATTATATTAAGCTAGATTTATCTTTCTGTGATAAATCTAAAATATTGCTGTTTCTGTCTACAAAAGATTAGAAACAATTCTTTATTTCGTATTGTCACAAAACTCTGCTTCCATTATTTAAATAGGTGTGACAAAAGTACTTTTCTCAACCCCAGTGCATCACTGGTACTCGTTCTATAAAGCAGAGATGGATGAAATTTTTCTTTAATGGGTTTAACTCGAAACTATAAGTTATTTCACAGGATACCAGGAAATGTCTAGTTTGGTACTGGACCATCTGTGCAACTCGACTGCCTCAATTAAAAGTGAATTTTGACATCTTTCTAGTGATTTCTTTTTTACAACAGAGAGAGGTACTGTACATTCATGGTTCACTAACATATATAGACAGATAGACATGGAAGGGCTATATATGTGTGTGCATATGTCTCTGTGTGTGTGTGTGTGTGTACACTAAAAATTGACTCAAATGTTATATATATATATATATATATTCACAATATATTGTCTAGCTTTTGGGGAAAAAATATGTATGTCACAGCAGTGTCATCAACTACTAGAACAACTCCAGTAATTTGATAGAACAGCCCCCCCTTTGTACTGACAACAATCATCCCTTTCACAGTGACCACAGTCACCCACTTATCCTCTAATCCACTCACAGTAATCTTTCACCATTTCACTTACTGTGATTGGGTTGAGAAAGTATTTCAAGGCCTCTCATTTACCAATATTACCGGGGATGTGTCATTCTTACAGCAGATTCTAATAGTTTCGTCTCTCCATTCTTCAATGGAAAGAATTTCAATAGGTTTCCTGGAACAGCCTTTAGAAAAGATTGAAATACTTTAGAAAATTTAATTTTCTTGATTATTGGAGCAGAATCTCTCTCTCTGAGCATCTGGAGATAAAACTACAGTCTGTTGCAGTTGTAATACTTTCATATTATATATTACTGGAGTTTATCTGGGTTTCATACTCTCATCCTTTCTCTTCTTGCTTGTAGTTAACTTCCTGACTAAGAAACTAATCAGTGGGAGCACTGCAAGACCGTAGTAGAGAAAAATGGGAAGGTTTTGTGGTCTGACCTTCGATGATGACTTTGCCCTGCTGCAAGAAACAAGAGTTGACCTGCAAGAACTAAGTACCAAGCTTGCAAAATAAACAGGGAAGATGGGGTTCAAAATTAGCTGTGGAAAGATGAAAGTGATGCAGATGAATACCAGAACACAATCTTCTATCTTCATCCAACACAAATTCCTCCTGCAAAGGTGATGCAAACAATAATATAGCAGGCATGAAAAGTACTGTAAAGAGCACAACTGGTAAAGCAGAGGCCATGTCCCAGTGGATGCAGCAAATTTGAGAGACAACAAGCATCAGGACTAGCATAAAGGCCCAGTTATATACTTCAATAATTTTAGGGTTCTGCACAGCAGGGAAACCTGGGAAAATGTCAGTGAAGGCAGCCAACACATTCCACTGATGAGGTCTAAGAAATATCCTCAAAGTCACTGACAAGACAGAATTACATGTGAACAAAGTCCTTCCAAGAAGCAAATTCCACCAGAAAAACATTGATACTTTTCCCAGTTGAAACTGTTCAGTTATATTTTGTAGCTGGCTTTTAGTTGGCTAATGACATGGACAGAGGAGGTAGAAAAACAGAAGGGCCTGTCCAAGAGCAGCTGGTGTTGGACATTGCAGGTTGACTTCAAATAGATGAGAACCGGTTGGACAGCAATGGAGAGAAGTGTGGTAAACAGACTGGAAGGAGCATGCTGCCCTGAAACATCTAACATGGGGAAACTGATTAAGAGTCAAGATTCACTTTAGATTTCTAGATGTTACAAGATCACAAAAAAGCATGTGAGGCATCAAGTGGCAACTGGGTGAGGTTCTTTGGTGAGAAGGAACCCCGTGGAGCAAAGTGAAATTACAGGTCCTTGTTAGAAGTGTTTCTGTGATGTGAAAGTATCTCCGAACACATAAAAGTCTCAGGTCAGAATGCAAACACTCTATAGATATTAAGTCACAGCCCATAACAAATTATGCCTTAGGACACAGTTGAGAGAATTTCTATCGTAAAAAGTTCTTAGGACTGGTCACAGACCTACTATGAAGTGAAATATTCATCTTCAGAGGGAATGAATGTTTCAGGCTAGAGTCGTTAGAGTTTCTATCGTATGAACTGACACAAAGTACGAAACAATGGCGACAAAAATAAGCTCCACAACGTAAATCTTTTCGCCGCCGACGCAACAGCGTACCTAGCGCCGCAAAAACGTGCCCAAAGCCGCAAATAGGTATTCCAAGCCATAAATAGCAGCCGATGCCCGTTTATACGAAACTGCGGCAGTATGTGCGTCGCTGCTGCTATAAGTACGTACTTGCAGCTGTAACAACAAACCTGAACACGTAAGTACGAAACAATGGCGACAAAAATAAGCTCCACAACGTAAATCTTTTCGCCGCCGACGCAACAGCGTCCCTAGCGCCGCAAAAACGTGCTTAAAGCCGCAACTACGTATTCCAAACCATAAATACCAGCCGATGCCCGTTTATACGAAACTGCGGCAGTATGTGCGTCACTGCTGCTATAAGTACGTACATGCAGCTGAAAAAACAAACTTGAACAGGTAAGTACGAAACAATGGCGACAAAAATAAGCTCCACAACGTAAATCTTTTCGCCGCCGACGCAACAGCGTGCCTAGCACCGCAAATACGTATTCCAAGCCATAAATAGCAGCCGATGCCCGTTTATACGAAACTGGGGCAGTATGTGCGTCGCTCCTGCTATAAGTACGTACTTGCGGCTCAAACAACAAACCTGAACAGGTAAGAACAAAATAAAGGCGACAAAAATAAGCTCCACACCGTAAATCTATACCTGTCGACGCCACAGCGTGCCTAGCGCAGCAAAAACGTGCCCAAAGCCGCAACTACGTATTCCAAGCGATAAATAGCAGCTCATGCACGTATATAAGAAACTATGGCAGTATGTGCGTCGCTGCTGCTATAAGTACGTACTTGCGGCTCAAACAACAAACCTGAACACGTAAGTACGAAGCAATGGCGACAAAAATAAGCTCCACAACGTAAATCTTTTCGCCGCCGAGGCAACAGCGTGCCTGGCGCCGCAAAAACGTGCTTAAAGCCGCAACTACGTATTCCAGGCCGTAAATACCAGCCGATGACCGTTTATACGAAACTATGGCAGTATGTGCGTCGCTGCTTCTATAAGTACGTACATGCAGCTGAAAAACAAACCTGAACAGTTAAGTACGAAACAATGGCGACAAAAATAAGCTCCACAACGTAAATCTGTACCTGCCGACGCCACAGCGTGCCTAACGCCGCAAAAACGTGCCCAAAGCCGCAACTACGTATTCCAGGCCGTAAATACCAGCCTATTCCCGTTTATACGAAACTGGGGCAGTATGTGCGTCTCTGCTGCTATAAGTACGTACTTGCGGCTGAAACAACAAACCTGAACACGTAACTACGAAACAATGGCGAGATAAATAAGCTCCACAACGTAAATCTTTTCGCCGCCGACGCAATAGCGTGCCCAAAGCCGCAAATACGTATTCCAAGCCATAAATAGCAGCGGATGCCCGTTTATACGAAACTGTGGCAGTATGTGCGTCGCTGCTGCTATAAGTACGTACCTGCGACTGAAACAGCTCAGACTCTACTCTCTGGAGAGAAGGCGGGAGAGGTATGCAGTAATATACTTCTGGAAGATCCTGGAAGGAATTGTGCCAAATTTTGGCATTGAAATAGATAATGGGGGAGCGGGTTATGATCCACGCAGAAACAGGAGTACATGAACCAGTTTGAAAACACGAGATTTCTTATCTGAGCAACTTTTGTAATTCGCATATTGCATTTAATGTAATGCTCACATTACTTAAATAAATTGGAGTAGCATGAAACGTGCATACTGCAATCACTTTGAAATCCGTGTTGCTTATTTTTTTATATAGATGTTCAGGTGCAATAAAGACTGCAAACAAACAGGAAACAACTTCTATCTCATTCCAGGGTGAAAAACTAGAGGTAGTCGATAGCTTCCGCTATCTGGGCGACCAAGTTAGTAGTGGGGGTGGGTGCGCTGAAAGTGTAGCTGCTAGAATAAGAATAGCCTGGGCAAAGTTTAGAGAGCTCTTACCCCTGCTGGCGACAAAGGGACTCTCACTCAGAGTAAAAGGCAGACTGTATGACGCATGCGTACGAACAGCCATGCTACATGGCAGTGAAACATGGGCTGTAACTGCTGAGGACATACGTAAGCTCGCAAGGAATGAAGCCAGTATGCTCCGTTGGATGTGTAATGTCAATGTGAATACCCGTCAGAGTGTAAGTATCTTGAGAGAAAAGCTGAACATTAGAAGCATCAGTTGTGGTGTGCAAGAGAGACGATTGCACTGGTATGGACATGTGGTGAGAATGGATGAGGATAGCTGCGTGAAAAAGTGCCACACCCTAACAGTTGAGGGAACCCATGGAAGAGGTAGGCCCAGGAAGACCTGGGCTGAGGTGATGAGGCAAGACCTTCGAACATTGGGCATCACCGAGGCGATGACTACTGACCGAGACCTTTGGAAATGTGCTGTGCGTGAGAAGACCCGGCAAGCCAAGTAAGATCGTTGCCAGTGCCCCTGGACTGGCTCTTGTGCGGGTGGCACATGAGATGCACCATTTTGAGCGTGGCCGTTGCCAGTACCGCCTGACTGGCTCCCGTAGGATTTTCGAGTGAGATCGTTGCCAGTGCCCCTGGACTGGCTTGTGCGGGTGGCACATAAAAGACACCATTTCGAGCGTGGCCGTTTTCGTGCGGGTGACACGTAAAAGCACCCACTACACTCTCTGAGTGGTTGGCGTTAGGAAGGGCATCCAGCTGTAGAAACTCTGCCAAATTAGATTGGAGCCTGGTGTTTCCATCCGGTTTCACAAGTCCTCAGTCAAATCGTCCAACCCATGCTAGCATGGAAAGCGGACATTAAACGATGATGATGATGATGATATATATATGTATGTATGTGTGTGTGTGTGTGCATGTATATATGTGTGCATATATATATATATATATATATGTGTATGTGTATATATATCTATGTGTGTATGTATACATATGTACGTATCTATAAATAAGTATATATGTTGCAAAACATAACAAATTTTCGTGTTTTCTTTTATTTAATAAAAATTATAGATTTTAATAACAAACTTCTACTCCAGGTTTTATCAGCATAAATTAACTTATATATGCACATCATATACATACATATATATGCATACACACACACACACACACTCACAAATGATGCACTTTTGTACAGTTCCCGTCTTCATGTGCAAATCCAATCAAAAGGTTTTTCTCAACTTTTGATGTTACAGAAGAAATCTGCTTACAATGCCAATCAGTAGAAATAAATCCATAATCGTGTGTGTACGTATAGATGTGTGTGGGGTGTATATATATGTGTATGTATGTATGTATGTATGTATATATATATATATATATATATATATATATATATATATATATAGAGAGAGAGAGAGAGAGAGAGAGAGAGAGAGAGAGAGAGAGGGAGGGAGGGAGAGAGAGAGGAAGAGAGAGAGAGGAAGAGAGAGAGAGGAAGAGAGAGAGAGGAAGAGAGAGAGAGATAGTTGTATTTTTGTGTGTGCATGCTTGTAAAGATGTGTGAATGTGATACGAGGCAGTTAATAGAATCTCTAGAAAAGTCTACAAAAACATGAAACAACCAAGTGAATAAAGCACTCAGTGAACTCAGTGTGTTGTTGTTGTTGTTTGATTTAAGCCTTGAGTAGAGCCTGGACAACAGCTTTGGTATTGAGATTCCTGAGGTCAGTGTATGTCTGACCTGTGCCCACAAACACAATTGGTTGACCTGTAGTGTAGGTCATAGAGATGGCAGCTCCCACCTGAAATTGAAAGAAAAAGATCAATACAGCAGGGACAGACAATTTCATTTAGGGGACAGATATAGTTAACATCATGTGACCCTTGTAAGCTTGGGGGGGGCATAAAGCTAACTCACGAGGATCCATTAGACTACATTAGTCTTCATTAACAAAGTTATTGGTTCATAATGATGTTGTTGGTTAGGCCCAGATCAGCTGTGATTCCGTAGCTCACAGTTGGTCAAAGACATTCCAATTATGACCACATATTTTGAATTGAATATTTGTTTCAAATTTGGCGATAGGCTGTGCTTGAGAAGACCTGTCAAGCCAAGTGGCCAATGCTGGTGTCATGTACCTGGCACCCATGCCAGTGGCACATAAAAAGCACCTTTCAAGTGTTGGGCCTTATGGAGGCACGGTGGCCAATGCCAGTGGCACACGAAAAGCACCTCTTGTATGTTGGGCCTCACGGAGGCAATTATGTATGACCAAAACCTTTGGCATTATGCCGTGCTTCCGAAGACCCATCAAGCCAAGTAAAACTGTAGTCGTGGCAGATACCGGTGTCATGCAAATGGCACCTGTGCCAGTTGCATGTAAAAGCACCCACTACACTCTCAGAGTGGTTGGCATTAAGAAGGGCAACCAGCCGTAGAAAACCATGCCAGGCTGGAGTCTGGTGCAGCCCTCCAGCTGGCCAGCCCTGGTCAAACCGTCCAACCCATACCAGCATGGACAGTGGACACTAAATGATGATGATGATTTCCATCTTTTTAAAACAATTGTAATTTGAAAGAGCTGCTATTACTAGCTGGTCAAATAAACATGTACAGGCTCCACGTAAAGCATGACGTGCTGGATGAAAACGGAACTAGGGATGTTGTGACTATCATGCATTTTCAAGGGACATAAAGGTTTTCACTGATTGTGACCCTTATCTCTTCACTGACAGAAATGCATAGCAACTGTCGAATATTGTCACAGCAGAAAAACAAGGTTTCTAATCAGAGATGGATTATGAGTAACTTTTTAAAAGACACTCCTCCTCCTGTCCACCGCACTCCCCACCTCTTCACTCTTCCTCCACATTCCAGTCGTTCCAAACCTGCCAAATCATTTCAGTCTTTACAGAATACCACAAAATATTTGTTGTACCCAGCAAACCTAAGCATTTGGAGAAAGTAAAGCAGTAAATATCTTTAAAAAATTTTATTAACGACAAAAGAAGCTTCTCTACTAACCTTATCATCAATGGTATCAAACTTTGTAAGGATGATCCCATCAATTAGACGTGGATTAGTCATATTCGAATTATCTGCCAAAGCCTGGTTAAATTTGGTCAGCTGATCAACAGCTTCGTTTCCAACCAGAGCTTCTCCAACAAACAGAACCAGATCCGGCTGGTTCACTTTAATTAGCTGTGGGACAGAAGCAAAATAGAGAATTAAATGAAACTTTTAACTGTCAGTTTAGAAAAGTAAGATGAATTCACGTGGAACCCCTAAACTAAAACACTGGAAGTTCAAAGGGTTATGTAATTAACCATAAATCAAAGAATCAAATTTTTTGGCCGTCCCTGAAGTTAAGCTGCTTGTTCTGATCATCACAAATGGCACAGTGGAACAAAAGTGACGCTGATTAATAAAACCATTTCTTACAAGGATTTTCTAAAGTTTTACCCCATTTAACAGATTAAATATTTCAGTCTTGCACTGACTGGGCAAATCTACTAAGTTTACTGTGCCCACATCTCCCAGACATCTGACTGCTGTTAGCCCACACCCATCAAGCAGTCTATGTCGATCCAGTGCTTATCATGTACGTTAACAGCAGCTATGGAATGTAAATATATTTTCTGTAACAAAATATAGGAATTGGTTTTCAAATTGAGATTTTGTTGCTGTGGTAACAGAGTGACCAGATCAAGAATAAAATCTGCGACCAACAATATTTCAAAATGGTAATATCCAGGTAAAGATTTACTTGAGCCATAATTAAATGACAAGACTTTTGCACAAGTACCAGCTACTATTAGTTCAGTTTGTCACTTTGACTAGGAACTGTAACCATTCCAAAGTACAATATTTGTTTTTATACATTAGCTCGTATTTTTTTGGTGAATCATTTTATAAAGAATGAAGAGAAAAGCTACTTGCTTTTGCCAAAGCTTTCATCAATGGAACATTGTCTTGCATTCTCCCAGCAGTATCAATAAGGACGACATCGATACGATTGTCACGAGCTTGAAATAAAAGATTTAAAGAAATCTTCAAATATAAAGAACTTGTATAAATATATAAACATAAATATAATATAAATAACTTGTAACATAGCTTCAAACACACATGCAAGAAACTCTCCAGCTTCTTCCATGTGAAACTCTTGATGGGAGCCTTGTAGTATTTCTTCCATCTCTTTACAAACTGAATTCAAATCCTGCTAAGGCCCACTCTACCTTTCAGGGTCAATAAAATGAAGGCCCCATCAAGTACTGAAGTCAATCTCATTTGCCAAACCCAAAACCCACCCAAATTTCTGGTCCTAAAATTATGAAACTGCAATTGCCACCATCGTCGACATCACCATCAATTTTCTCTTCCATTTTTCTCAATTTCTCTGTTCCAGAATAGTCCTAAAAACGTTTTTACACCAGAAATTAAATGACTTTCACCAGACAAAAGTTTGACCAGATGATGGTTGTAAGAATTCAAAGCAGACCACAAATTAGGATAAATAATACATCAGAAACCAATATTAGAATTGTATAACAATGTGGTTTTAAAGGAACCCAAATTACATGACATTCACCCAAAATAAATGCAGTTCTTTGAATCATCATCATCATCATCATCATCATCATCATCATCATCGTTTAACGTCCGCTTTCCATGCTAGCATGGGTTGGACGATTTGACTGAGGACTGGTGAAACCGGATGGCAACACCAGGCTCCAGTCTGATTTGGCAGAGTTTCTACAGCTGGATGCCCTTCCTAACGCCAACCACTCAGAGAGTGTAGTGGGTGCTTTTACGTGTCACCCGCACGAAAACGGCCACGCTCGAAATGGTGCATCTCATGTGCCACCCGCACAAGAACCAGTCCAGGGGCACTGGCAACGATCTTACTTGGCTTGCCGGGTCTTCTCACGCACAGCACATTTCCAAAGGTCTCGGTCCGTAGTCATCGCCTCGGTGAGGCCCAATGTACGAAGGTCTTGCCTCACCACCTCAGCCCAGGTCTTCCTGGGCCTACCTCTTCCACGGGTTCCCTCAACTGTTAGGGTGTGGCACTTTTTCACGCAGCTATCCTCATCCATTCTCACCACATGTCCATACCAGCACAATCGTCTCTCTTGCACGCCACAACTGATGCTTCTAATGTTCAGCTTTTCTCTCAAGATACTTACACTCTGACGGGTATTCACATTGACATTACACATCCAACGGAGCATACTGGCTTCATTCCTTGCGAGCTTACGTATGTCCTCAGCAGTTACAGCCCATGTTTCACTGCCATGTAGCATGGTTGTTCGTACGCATGCGTCATACAGTCTGCCTTTTACTCTGAGTGAGAGTCCCTTTGTCGCCAGCAGGGGTAAGAGCTCTCTAAACTTTGCCCAGGCTATTCTTATTCTAGCAGCTACACTTTCAGCGCACCCACCCCCACTACTAACTTGGTCGCCCAGATAGCGGAAGCTATCGACTACCTCTAGTTTTTCACCCTGGAATGAGATAGAAGTTGTTTCCTGTTTGTTTGCAGTCTTTATTGCACCTGAACATCTGCCACAAACAAAAACTAACTTGCTAGTTAACCTGCCTTTGATGTTGCTGCACCTCTTATGTGTCCATAGCTTGCACCGGGTACATCTTATAGAGTTACTACCTACTCCTTTTCTACATACTGAGAAGGGCCATCTACCTGAAGGGATTTGTGTTTTATCTACCTTCCTACTTATTAGGATTTTGGTTTTAGCTAGGTTGACTCTAAGGCCCTTCAATTCTAGACCTTGCTTCCACACCTGAAACTTCTCCTCTAGTTCTGATAGTGACTCCGCAATTAGGGCAAGGTCATCAGCATAGAGGAGCTCCCAGGGGCAACCTGTCTTGAACTCCTCTGTGATTGCCTGGAGGACTATGGTAAATAAGAGGGGGCTGAGGACGGAACCTTGGTGGACCCCTACCTCTACCCGGAATTCATTGCTGTACTCATTTCCAACCCTCACCTTACTGGCAGCATCTCTGTACATGGCTCGCACAGCTCTCACTAACCATTCTTCTATCCCAAGTTTCCTCATTGACCACCAGATAAGGGATCGGGGGACCCTGTCAAAGGCTTTCTCCATGTCAACGAAAGCCAGGTACAGAGGTTTATCCTTAGCTAGGTTTTTCTCCTGCAACTGTCTCACTAGAAATAAGGCATCAGTAGTGCTTTTACCTGGCACGAACCCAAACTGCATCTCATCTAAATTGATTCGCTCCCTAATTAGTTGGGCTATGACCCTCTCTGTAACTTTCATAACCTGATCTAACAGCTTGATGCCTCTGTAATTATTAGTGTCTAAAGCGTCACCTTTACCTTTGTAGCAGTTGACTATGATGCTGCTACACCAGTCATTGGGTATGACTCCTTCGTGTATCACCTGGTTCGTAATACGGGTGACTAGGCTATAGCCAACACTGCCAGATATTTTGAGCATCTCTGCAGTGATTCCTGATGGGCCGGGGGCTTTCCCGGTCTTCATACTCTTAATTGCTTTATCTACCCTGGTACTATCAACTCGGATAGCTGGTCCCTCTATTGGGTCGACATACGGCAGGCTCTCTTTCTCCCATTCATTCTCTTTATTAAGCAATCTATCGTAGTGGCATCTCCAGACCTCTTTCTTTGCATCCTCATTTAATGCAAGCGTACCATCATCCATGCGAACACATTTCTCTCCTACAACATCACTATTCTCTCTCCTACACTGTCTTGCAACACGAAATACCTCGAGTCTTTGGTCCTCACGGCGCAGAACATTGGCAAATCTTTCCTTATCTGCTTCCCCTCTGGCTAAATAAACCTGTCGCCTAGCCTCCCTTCTGGCACATTGGTACAATTCCCTGCTACCACCGTTCTTCCAGTCCTTCCAAGCCTGTTTCTTTTGTCTAATAGCCCTGTCTACCTCCTTGTTCCACCACCACGTTACTCTGGGTCGGGAGGGGACCTTACACCACCCACAAATCTGGTCGGTGGCTTTCAACAGGTTGTCCCGCAGAAATCTCCAATTGTTTTCCACGTTGTATGATGCTATATCCCCTTCTATTTCGTTAAATGCTTCAAGTAACTTGTCTCTAAGTCTCTGTCCGTTTGCAGGGTCTTTAAGCTTCCACACCCTTCTTCTCCAAGCCTGTCTAATTCTGGGCACCCATTCTGCCTTGATCCCAAAGTCGCTAACTACTAATCTATGTTGTGGGGTACATTCTTCGCCAGGGTAGGTTTTGGCATTTATAAGCCGCCCTCTTTCCCTATTTCTGGCGAGGATGTAGTCGATTTGGCTAGAGTGTCTGCCGGAGCGGTAGGTGACTAGGTGACTGGCAGGTTTCCTGAAGTTGGTATTGCAGACCATAAGATTGGTTGCATCACAGAACTCCAGCAGTCTGGTTCCCTCCTCGTTGCGGGAACTGAAGCCATAGCCTCCATGTATGCCATGGAAGCCTCCAGCACGACGTCCGACATGACCGTTGAAGTCTCCAGCCACAAAGAGAAGGTCCCTGTCACTCGTCGACGAGGTGGTTTGTAAGAGGGTGTCATAGAATTGGTCTTTCAGACCATCTGGTAGCCCCGGTTGAGGTGCATAGGCTGAGATGACAGTAGCTAATCTATGATGAAGCACTAGTCTGATCTTAAGTACTCTGTCACTTACTCTAACGACCTCGATTTCCTTATCCACCCATTTCTCCGCTAGAAGTATTCCTACGCCCCCGACCCCGTCAGTGTTCCCTGCCCAGAAAAACTTGTACCTGTGTTCTTTGCCTGTGAGGAACCTCGCAGAACCTCCTCTCCATCTTACTTCCTGGATGCAGCACATATCTATGCGTCTCCGTTCAAGCATCTCAACAATTTCACCAGATCTACCTTTCAGCGTGCCGACGTTGAGAGTGCCAATCCTAACAGTATGGGTGTTGGGGGTGTGGGCCTGTAGCCTGGAAAGGGGAAAAGCAGTGTCGTGTACCTGAAAAGAAAACTTGCAATTGGAAGAATTCATAAGCAAAACAGTACCTACAACCTGCAAACATTTCTCAAACTTAATGCGCTACCCAAAGGTAGGGGAGAGGATGGCCAAGGCTACTAGATGGGTTCCGGGAGACAGCCGAGGTTGACAGGATGACAGAGGAATGAACTTCCGGTGGAGGGGGTGGGAGGGCGGGTTACCGCCAGCGAGTAGATAGGGCTCTTAATTGTAGATTTTAAATATTTGAGAGACAACAATGCATAAATCGTAATTTTTAAAAGAGCAATGAATTCTAGGTGATTAGAATATAACGTAGCATGAATTTAGGAAGCTTAGAAAATGAATAAGTATGAATTTAAGACAACAACTGAATTCAATTGAATTTCATGGAGAGAAACAAGATAAATAATAGAGGGCAAACTAAAGCGCGAAGGTATTATGAGATGTTTGAGGCCGTAAATAAATAAAAAATCTCTATCTTATCTGCATCTTGGAGATTTCGTCGTAGTATGTCAGCGAGATAATTTAGAATGGGTTTCTCATTTATATATAGCCAGAACCTGAAGACCTTAAGGAAAAACTACGAAAGAGAGAGAGAGGATGGAGGGGTAGACAGAGGCATGGCGGGAGAAAAGATCATCATCATCATCATCATATATATATATATAAAGAGAGAGAGAGAGAGAGAGGGGGGACCAGTCAAGCAGCACATCACGCTGTAATTCTTGGGCTGAGAAATCAACACTTAAAAGCCATAATTTTAAGGAGCGATAAGAATTTTTGAATAAAGGAAAATGGGTAGGGGTGGGTAGGTACCGCCAGCGAGTAGATAGGGCTCTTAATTGTAGATTTTAAATATTTGAGAGACAAGCCAAATTTTCGTGTGAACCCAAAGACAATAATTCTGTAATTTCTATCATAAATATTAGCTTTAACTGATCTTTATAATAATGACGATGTTTTTTTTTTTAATGAATCCTCAGTAAATAATGATTCATATTAATTTTGGAATATCATATTTTATGTTTGACCTTCATTAATAATAATAAAATTTCTTTTTAAGATTCCAATCTTGACTAATCAGTCATGTCTTTGTTAGAAACCATTTACAGAGGAGAGAGAGAGAGAGAGAGAGAGAGAGAGAAAGAGAGAGAGAGAGAGAGAGAGAGAGAAAGAGAGAGAGAGAGAGAAAGAGAGAGAGAGAGAGAAAGAGAGAGAGATATAAAGAGAGAGAGAGAGATATAAAGAGAGAGAGAGATATATAAAGAGAGAGAGAGAGATATAAAGAGAGATAGAGAGAGAAGCCTATTGGAAACTGGACTGAGATGCTAGACCCAAGTTGTTCACAGTTTAAGTTTTTGGGCAATAGGATACAGGTTACAGTTGTTAGCTGAGTAACAACAGCAACACACACAACAACAACTGATGCAGTAGAACAGTCAGAACAGTGGGAGTCATGATTGAAATACCTTTTATATTTCTTCTGTGGGTTGACTTGGGGGGGAAGCAGGAACGCCCCCCCACCACCACCACCACCAAGTTGGTCATAAGAGACTTTGACCTGGTAGTGTGTGCCGTACATTCAATAATTGCTTTAAGGAGCCTCTATAGAGGAGACACAGACGATGACAACAACATCTCAGGTCTGCCATCCAGAACCCAACAGAATATGAAAGATAGGGGCAGGTAAAGGGGACAGAAGGCTACACAAGGAGACCTAAACAATGAGAGATGAAGTACTTTGATCAAGGATACAATACACTAGCTCAACCTGAGATTGAACCTATGACCCCCCAACCCACTCAACCACCCACAATCAGGGAAGCACTAACAAAGTGGAGGGATGGGAAGGTAGTGATAGAACAGCCATGGTGGAGGTGAATAATGACGGGATGGGGTAGAATCTCTTCTTTCTAAAAGAAACAGAGAAAACAAATCTAGAAGTAACTTACCAAAGTTGATTGCTTCCATTGCAATGCTGGCAGCATCTTTCCCGTATCCCTTCTCATACAACTGCACCATTTGAACGCCACCATGCATTTCAGGAGAATGAAGTGCATTCAGTTTACGTGTATGAGTGCGCAACTGTTCCACTGCCCCTGCACGGAATGTATCACAGGCAGCTATCAGGACACGCAGACCATTCTCGATCAACCAAAATCCCACCTAAAAAATGAGCAGTCAGGCATTGAGTTCAATCCTTGTGTGAACAAACCAACAGGGGGGGGGGGCAGCTAAATCTCCTTGAAATCATACAATACTGTCTGGAGAGAAAAAAATTATAGGAAAACTTATAAAGAAAAATTACAGTAAACTAGTCATTTTCTTTTGTAATAAAAATAAACAAATAAATTTTTTTTTTTGTTTTAACAGCAGCAGATCACATGACACTATTCACAGTTTATGTTAGTCTGAAGATGAAGTTGAAAGTTCGTTAAGAAAAATGACGAGATCAAAAAGATTTACCTTGGCCAAATTAGTTGATTTGCCAACGCCATTAACACCACAAAATGTGATGCAGTAAGGACGGCGCTGTTGTTTCGCTTCCATTGCATCACGAAGAATATCAATTCGTCTCCTGGGCGACAGAATTTGGACACAGGATGCATTCAGGGTATTTTTCACTGTCGTTGTGATACCTTAAATAATGGAGACAGACAGACACACTGTTAATGACATGCTTATGAATATTGTCTTGATAAACCTTTAGGTAACTTCTGCATACAAACTAATAAGCAAACACACACATGCCTCTTTCACTGTTTTCCTCCTGCTTTTGCCATTCATACTGGAAGTGACATCATGACTATTTCTGGTCATTTCAGCCATCATCATCATCATCGTTTAACGTCTGCTTTCCATGCTGGCATGGGTTGAACAGTTTGACTGGGGACTAATGAGCCAGATGGCTGCACCAGGCTCCAATCTAATTTGGCAAAGTTTCTACAGCTGGATGCCCTTCCTAACGCCAACCACTCAGAGAGTATAATGGGTGCTTTTCTATGTAGTAGAAACATGTGTTGGTCATTTAAACCAATTATGCTGTAGAATTAACTGTAATAATAAAGCTAAAACAGAAACAAATATGAAGATGTACCAGTGTCCATTTCCTTTGTAATTGTTTTGGATTTACACTCCCAAAAATATTCATAATCCAGTGAAGCAAGCCCAGGGTTTACTCGTTGAATAGATTAGACGGATTGTCACCAGAAGTGATCCTTGGTGCTTTTTACTCCTTGATGCAGTTGGCCTGAGCCTAGACTATACCCGAGTGCTCATGTGGTACCCACCTGGATAATTTATTCACATTGTACTCATATTTATATGGGTTGTCTTTGTAAGGTGGCCAGTGTTAGGAAGGGCATTCAGCTGTAAAAACCCTGCCGAAACAGACAGTGAAGCATGGTGCAGTCTTCTGCCTAGCCAGCTCCTGTCAAACACTCCAACCCATGCCAGCATGGAAAACGAATGATAATAATGACATATAAATACACATACATAGACATATATACACACATACAAATGCAATAGATTCATTGCCAACTTCTGTACACTTACTATCAAATGTTCCAAGCACTTTTCCTTCCAATTTTGCAGCAACCGATTCACAGAGTTTCAATGCAATATCAGATGCTACATTCTTCGCTGGAATAAGGGACAAAAATTGAAACGTGAAAGAAATGGAGAATTCAGAAAAAAATTTAATTACAATAAACTGTTGTTTACTAATGACACAACCGATTCTTAGTTGAAATATATTCTCTACAAAAGGAGATTACTCCAGTTCACTTAACTGTTAGTATTAGGCAGTAGATTATCTGAGAATGTTAGCTGTGATAGACAAACATTCTACATGGCCTCAGTAGACTACCCAGGGGTAGATTTCTGTTTTCCCCAGAAACCATGGTTTTGCATTTACATTTAAAAGCTTTTTATAGCTTAGATGACATGGCATAAAGAGAGCTAAAGTGAATGATTATAAAAAGAAAGCATACAAACCTATTATGTGTGTATGCATTGATTATTGTCCTTCTGAATATTTGTGCAGAAATACTGGTTAAAAATAGGGAAACACAGACACACATATCTGCTGGCAATGCTCCAGCTTCGCCTCAGCCAAATGGATTAATCCAACAAAAGAATATTAAAAAGCAATCGCTCTCAGATGTAAACAGCCATTTTGGATGCGAGAAGAGCAACAGCCCTCACTGAAAGGACCAAAACCACATTTCTATCTCCAGATTAGGCCAAAATCAGTTTGTGCTGGTTTTTTGTTCACATGATGGGAGCATGATAGAATCGCCACAACTATGTCACACATAATTTATGTTAGTAAGTTGGGCAGTCTCCATGACCCTTCACATGGTCTCTGAGACTTGGTGGGGTGTGGATAGATTCCATACAAGATAGCCAAAGCCTAGGTGGTGATGTTAACCTGGGTCACCAAAAGAACAGCAGAACCCTTAGATTAGCAATAAGGATCTGCAGTTCAAATCCAATCAAAGACACTGTACAAATAATGCGCAGTTTAAACTAATTAAACTGTAACAATGTGAATATTGTAAAAACAGCTGCTAAATATAATTAATTACTCTAAATATGACAATTATTTAATAAAAGATAACACTGGTTCTATGAAAGTCTACCATAACAAGGCACTGCCCCACCCGCTTTCTTCAAGGTTGGAGAACAAATGAAATAATAATCAGCAAAATGGTTGAGCAGTAAGTGGTGCATACAAGGTTCAAATGATGGCAACAGCTAAGAGAACTTACCAATTAAGTGGTCTTTCATTTTGTCAACAACAGGTTGAATATCATCCATAGTCAATGTTTTAGAACCAACCAAATTCTTGAACATGGTAAACATTCCGAAACCACTGCTTTTTGATTTGGCTGTTGAACTGTTGGAGGAGGAGATCAGAGTGAAGAGACAGATTGTCACTTTAGTTATAAAACCATTACTCTCGTTCTAACAAATGCACCTAAATGCAAATATACAAATATGCACAGAAATGCACATGCCCGAGTGCACCGTATGCATGCAATGATCAATGGTTATATACATATTCATGCAAATCATCATCATTTAACATCCATTTTCCATGCTGGCATGGGTTGGACAGTTTGACAGGAGCAGACCAGCTGAAGCCGTTCAGGCTCCATGTCTGTTTTGGCATGGTTTCTACGGCTGGATGCCCTTCCTAACACCAAATATGCATGGAAAAGCAAAATATGCTGACACACGTAACATTACAATTTTCAATGGGTTCTCTATAACATGGGGATTCTGCATCTTGCTAATCATTGTACAAATGTGGGTTGGACAGGTTTATAAATTTCAGTATTAGCCTGACCTAATAAATTGACTTTCCTTAGCATAAACCCTAATGAAATAGTATCAGCTGGTAGCAAAGAATCAATCAACAAATGGACCTTATCTGAACAGAACGCATGCACGTACAAACACACACACACACACACACATGTACAATCTACTACACTCTTAAGTGTAAAAACACTTTATATCAATCCAATATCACATTTATTAGAGACAGGAAATGCTGTGTGAGTATATCATTTTACATCCATTTTTCCATGCTAGCATGGGTTAGAGGAATATATTACTAAGGCCCTTCCAATTGCTTACCCATTATTTTTCAAGTAAAGGCTCACTTATTTTACACATCTTTGTAGATATGAAGTGAGGAGACAACTGGTTGAAAGATGAAGGAACAACACAACTAATAACCTGCAACAATTGCAGAGCACATGCAGTGGGCTTCTTTCAGCTTCCATTTACAAAATCTACCCACAAGGTATTGGTCACTTCAGGGCTAAAGCAAAAGATACAGGTTGCCAAGCAGAGGGACTGAACCTGAAACCGTTTAGTTCTATCACAATGCATGGCCCTTTGGGCAAGAGTCTTCTGGTACAGCCCTGGGTTAACCAACGTCCTGTGAGTGGATTTAGTAGATGCGTTTGCATGTGTGAATGTTTATATTCTGAGTCATGGCATAAAACAAAGAAAAAAACGTTTTTAGACACTACACTGCTATATCCACTGCTCAGAAATTGTCTTGTAGCCCTCTCCTTTTGAGGACACAGGGAATGAAAAAAAACCTTTGCTAAAAAAAAAACAAAAAAAACAACAGGATAGAATGAGCAGTAAAAACAGCATCCAGTTATAAAATTAATGCCTCAATAAATATTCCTTCAACCCATGCTAGCTTGGAAAACCAGAGGTAAAAAAAAAAAAAAGAGAAACAAACAAATCAAAAAAACAAAAAAACAAATTTCAGTTGCCATCCCTGAAACCTCTCAGATTTACCTTTTCTTACTTGGTTTCTGGACAATTTCTTCTTCAACTTCGCCCTCGCTGCTACTCTCCGGTTCCATGTCCTTCAAGTCACCCATCATTTGTCCTTTCATATTCTGGGTTAAAAACAAAAAAAAAAAGAATAACTGACCTCTTGTGCAATAGCAATCATCATTATCATTATCTTAATAAAGAGAATGAATGGGAGAAAGAGAGCCTGCCTTATGTCGACCCAATAGAGGGACCAGCTATCCGAGTTGATAGTACCAGGGTAGATAAAGCAATTAAGAGTATGAAGACCGGGAAAGCCCCCGGCCCATCAGGAATCACTGCAGAGATGCTCAAAATATCTGGCAGTGTTGGCTATAGCCTAGTCACCCGTATTACGAACCAGGTGATACACGAAGGAGTCATACCCTATGACTGGTGTAGCAGCATCATAGTCAACTGCTACAAAGGTAAAGGGGACGCTTTAGATACAAATAATTACAGAGGCATCAAGCTGTTAGATCAGGTTATGAAAGTTACAGAGAGGGTCATAGCCCAACTAATTAGGGAGCGAATCAATTTAGATGAGATGCAGTTTGGGTTCGTGCCAGGTAAAAGCACTACTGATGCCTTATTTCTAGTGAGACAGTTGCAAGAGAAATACCTAGCCAAGGATAAACCTCTGTACCTGGCTTTCGTTGACATGGAGAAAGCCTTTGACAGGGTCCCCCGATCCCTTATCTGGTGGTCAATGAGGAAACTTGGGATAGAAGAATGGCTAGTGAGAGCTGTGCGAGCCATGTACAGAGATGCGGCCAGTAAGGTGAGGGTTGGAAATGAGTACAGCAATGAATTCCGGGTAGAGGTAGGGGTCCACCAAGGTTCCGTCCTCAGCCCCCTATTATTTACCATAGTCCTCCAGGCAATCACAGAGGAGTTCAAGACAGGTTGCCCCTGGGAGCTCCTCTATGCTGATGACCTTGCCCTAATTGCGGAGTCACTATCAGAACTAGAGGAGAAGTTTCAGGTGTGGAAGCAAGGTCTAGAATTGAAGGGCCTTAGAGTCAACCTAGCTAAAACCAAAATCCTAATAAGTAGGAAGGTAGATAAAACACAAACCCCTTCAGGTAGATGGCCCTGCTCAGTATGTAGAAAAGGAGTAGGTAGTAACTCTATAAGATGTACCCGGTGCAAGCTATGGACACATAAGAGGTGCAGCAACATCAAAGGCAGGTTAACTAGCAAGTTAGTTTTTGTTTGTGGCAGATGTTCAGGTGCAATAAAGACTGCAAACAAACAGGAAACAACTTCTATCTCATTCCAGGGTGAAAAACTAGAGGTAGTCGATAGCTTCCGCTATCTGGGCGACCAAGTTAGTAGTGGGGGTGGGTGCGCTGAAAGTGTAGCTGCTAGAATAAGAATAGCCTGGGCAAAGTTTAGAGAGCTCTTACCCCTGCTGGCGACAAAGGGACTCTCACTCAGAGTAAAAGGCAGACTGTATGACGCATGCGTACGAACAACCATGCTACATGGCAGTGAAACATGGGCTGTAACTGCTGAGGACATACGTAAGCTCGCAAGGAATGAAGCCAGTATGCTCCGTTAGATGTGTAATGTCAATGTGAATACCCGTCAGAGTGTAAGTATCTTGAGAGAAAAGCTGAACATTAGAAGCATCAGTTGTGGCGTGCAAGAGAGACGATTGCGCTGGTATGGACATGTGGTGAGAATGGAGGAGGATAGCTGCGTGAAAAAGTGCCACACCCTAACAGTTGAGGGAACCCGTGGAAGAGGTAGGCCCAGGAAGACCTGGGCTGAGGTGGTGAGGCAAGACCTTCGTACATTGGGCCTCACCGAGGCGATGACTACGGACCGAGACCTTTGGAAATGGGCTGTGCGTGAGAAGACCCGGCAAGCCAAGTAAGATCGTTGCCAGTGCCCCTGGACTGGTTCTTGTGCGGGTGGCACATGAGATGCACCATTTTGAGCGTGGCCGTTGCCAGTACCGCCTGACTGGCTCCTGTAGGATTTTCGAGCGAGATCGTTGCCAGTGCCCCTGGACTGGCTTGTGCGGGTGGCACATAAAAGACACCATTTCGAGCGTGGCCGTTTTCGTGCGGGTGACACGTAAAAGCACCCACTACACTCTCTGAGTGGTTGGCGTTAGGAAGGGCATCCAGCTGTAGAAACTCTGCCAAATCAGACTGGAGCCTGGTGTTGCCATCCGGTTTCACCAGTCCTCAGTCAAATCGTCCAACCCATGCTAGCATGGAAAGCGGACGTTAAACGATGATGATGATGATGATGATGATCTTCAGCATCACCAACACTACCACCATTACCACCACCATCATCAATATACGAAAGGTTAAAATGTTTGTTTCGCAACAACGTTGCACAATTCATTTCCCACATGGCATCTTGACAATCAAACGTCTTTCACAACAACCTCATCAATGAAGAAACTTTGTCAAGGGAAATTTGACAGCTGGAAACGGTCTGGAACCCATTACACACAGGTTGGCAGAATCAATGCACAAATACCTTTACACTTTTACACTTTTACCCCTTTACACACAAAGTCCACCTTAAACACTCAACCATCAATGAAGTCAACAAAATAACAAGATATCGGGGTTAATGAAACCTGCTAAAATTGCAAAAGGTGTTGCTCCAGCAGGGCTACAATCCAGCAAAAGAATGAAATAAAACAATAGACTTACCAAATCATGTGAAGTGAGGTTTTTCATCACCTCAGCATCAGTGATGTCACCATTCACTAAACCATTCTTAGAGCTAAAGTCCAAACTTTCAGCATCACTTTTGCTCACACAGTTGTCCCACTTGCGAGCTACTTTGCCCTTCTTTTTCTTATCTTCTGGGCTCTTGCTGTTACCCCCCAAAAAAAGAAAAAAAAACATTTTTAGTCATTTATTTGCTCTCAATCAATGGAATGTGTGTGTGTGTGTGTGTGTGTGTGTGTGTGTGTGTGTAAACCTGTGTAGAAAACACAGAAACCTGTCAAAATTACTAATTTCTCCTGATAATGAGAAAATTATAAACTGCCTTAATTAATTTTTAGCCCAAGGAAACAGTGGCAGAGACTTTTGGCGATATACCATGCTTGAGAAGACACGTCAAGCCAAGTGAGATAACAGTCATGGCTGATGCCAGTGTCAACATTGGCATCTATTGCATTCCCAATACCAATAGCACCATGCCCACCCCCAGATAAAAAAGCTAATCTAAAACACATTAACTTCCCTCGTTAAACTTGGCAAAAAGAAATAAAAACCCACAAACCTAACATCTTGTTGCTTTGCAGGTTTTTTCTTGAACTTTTTCTCAATATTTCTTCGAATAGTTTCTTCATCCAATTCTCCAGCTGTGTCTTTGACTACTGCCTCCTCTTTCACTGGTGCCGCTGCCATTTTAAATGCTACTTCAGTAGGACGGACTAAAACAAAGACAACAAACTAAAATATCAAATGAAACAAACATTTCTTAGGTTTCAAGTTTTTGACTAAATAGACCTCTCCTGTACCATTATGCACACACACACACACACACACACCAAATATCTACTCAGAACTGGTTACTGCCTATTTTGTTTTCTCAGAGCCAGGATTTGAGGGAGATTTGACTGCTGTTTTCAACAGACTGAGAAAACTCACCCTCACAGAATTCCAGTTTTCATAATGTACCCTATCTTAAAAACTCTCCACACCAAGATAAACCACCAACAGTTTACTATAGAAGAATCTATTGTTGTTGTTGTTGTTAGCATTGAATATATACAGTAAACAGTAAACATACTGAAATGAACAATGTCAAATTTTGGCACAAGGTCAACAATTTTAGGGACACATAATTAGTTAATTTCATTGACCCCTGTACTCAACTTATATTTTACTGACCCCAAAAGGATGAAATGCAAAGAGGACTTCAACAGGATTTCAACTCGGAATGTGGATGAAGGTAACCATTTGTAACACAAGTACAATGACTGAACTTGGGTAGGAGTTCAGTTGACCATCTCGACCTTAGTACTTGACTGGTCCTTTATTTCATCAACCCCCAACAGTACAAAACAGAAAGTTGACCTAAGCAGGATTTAAACTTAAATTGTAAAGTGCTGAATTACCTTCCCCAAGATATCTTTAACAATTCTGCCAATCTACTGCCACCCTTGGATAAGACAAAGCTTTTCGTATGAAGCGCTAACAATTCAAAATATATCATAAAATACTGCAAGAAAAATATTTAAACTAATCAAAGACCTGTAAATACAGTGAAGACCTGTACGTATAGCAATAAAGACTGACAAAATGTATTAAGAGCGGAAAAGACTTAAATAGATTTTGTGGGGGAGAAGCTTACAAATGTCAGAAAGTAAAACATTTCTCAGTGTTACACGGTTCCAAGCAGATGAAATTGTGAAAGACATGATAGAACAGCATCATGAAGATAATGAGGATATTGGTAATATGATGATGATGGTGGTAGTGATGGTGGGTGGTGGTGATGATCTTACCTTTGTTATTTTTTTCTTCTTTTTTCTTCTTATCTTCTTTTCTATTCTCTATCATCGACGCCACAGTTTTTTTTGACTTCTGGGATTCTTCATAACTCTTCATCTTTCTACAAAAATAACCAGAAACAATTAACAGAGATAAAAAAAAAAAAAACACTAATTCCTAATTCCTCTCACCGGAAATCTTTCACATATTGGACGCTGCCCTTCCACTTACTCCTCCTCTATTGGTAATCTTCCTGCCCCCACCCCTCCTCTCTCCCCACCTATCCTTAGACTAACTAAACCAGATAGTAGCCTGCTTACCTTTTTTGCTTTTTTTTTCCTTCTGCAGCATCAGTAAAGCATTTTTCCACAAGGCTCACACCACTTATATTTACAACGCCCCAAACACTTTCATGTACAATGCTTCCTCACTCCCCCCCCCCCAGTAAAGGTAACAACTCTAACATGTCTGAATGAGCGAAGGTTAAAAGCAAGAACAACTCTTATGACGCCCGTTACTAAACATTCACGGGATCCTTCTTTTCAGGCATTGAATAACATCTCTCCTTCCTCTGCTATTGCCAGTCACCAAACTAAACCATTGTTTGCTGGGATGTGTTTGAGGTACCATCAGAGTCAGAAAAGTTCTACCCTCATTGATGTTAGAGATTGGAAACATTTCATCATTTGGCACAACACACCACACGGATATACTAAACATCGCTGAGATTTATGAAACACAACCTTTAGCATCTAAACCCCATTGGGATATACTAAGCACAGACTTTGTCATCCAATTTTATATCAACGCTAACCTGCCTAAAAGTAATGCTATTTCCATTTTCATTGCTGACAACTCTAAGAAGCAAAGTATATCCAATTGTAAAATAATTGCCATTATTCTATACAAATGTTTGGATTTGCACAACCATCAACAAAAGTAGACAAGAAAAAAAATTAATTTCACAAAGTGGACTTGGTTGAGTTTGTGACTAAATGACCAGTCATTCAGCTTTTAAAATCAGCATAGAAGTGTAACACTGCACTATAGATCTCAGTAACACTATACTCCTTGATAGACATATGTGTACTTGAAAAAGTACACATCATTAATACAGATATGATACAGAGACCCAAATTATCTCGAAATCTTCTCCCCAGCAAAGATATGACCACCATGTCGTTACCAATATGAACAGCATAATAATTATAGAAATAATGAGAAGAAAAATACGTTTCATATTTAATCAAGAAAAAATATGATCAACATATGGAAGGGGACACGAATTAAGTGATGTGTTTAAGGTAGCATCAGAGTCAGAAAAGTTGAAACCCTCATTGGTATTAGGGACTACAAGAAAAGACTTCATCATTTGATACAACACATCAGCAGGAGATTACTCAATTGAAACACTGACAATTCAAAGCTATAAAAAACATTGAATTTGTTACACTGAGAAACGCAATGTCTCCATAACAAACCACAATAATTTACAAAACAAAAGGAAACCCACACATTTTGTATCATAGAAAGTAGCACACAAACAACATCCACCACATCAGTGCAATTCTGAAAGCAAATCAGGAATCTGCTTGATAAGCAAGACATCACCATAATCATTAGTAGTTTTGCTTGGTTTTTCTTGGGCGAGGCGGTTGTAGGTCGGTTGAGGAGGTTATAGAAATGCAATTTTTATTAAGGTAAAATATTTTTACAGGAAGAAAAAAATTAAAAGTAGATCTCCAAATGGAGACCCAAATTATCTCAAAAATCTTCTCCCGAGAGCAAACACAGGCTCAGCAAATAGCTGAGCCTGGTGAACTACGAATAAACCGTTTCAATCCTCTTACAACTCCTCCACATTCATTGACAACCGATAGCTTTTACATGACAAAATGGAAGTAGCTTAGTTTGAACCTAGCATTGCCAGGCCAATAACCCATATGTTTAACCACTCCCCTGTTGTGGTTTGGCAACAAAACTATGTCTTTAAGGTACCATCAGAGTCAGAAAAGTTGAAACCCTCATTGGTATTAGAGACTACAAGAAGACTTCATCATTTGGTACAGTAATTTGGTAGGCTAGAAGACTATTAATAATTCATTTCAACAGTTTGTATTCTCTGCGAAATACTTTTCAGAAATGGACCTTAGTAGCACAAAAGCAAACAGAATAACCTCAACTTTATTTGGAAAACAGTCTGTGAATACACTCCATGATACATGTAGTCATTAAAGTGACATGTGGCTGGGATCCATCCAATCTTATTGTAGGAAATAGGGAATATGTCATTACATATTTATGCATACATACCTTTAAATTTTCCGTATTTGTTTGTATATTCATTATTAAACTAGATAACAGCTAAACCAAAAAATGTACATTACCCACATAACATTGTAATCTATACATCTTGTATATATACAATTCCTTGTCTTCCCATTTGTTCCCAATGCATTCTCAAACGGCTCAACCAAATCAAATCCAATTTTACATGGTAACAGTATCAGACCCTGTGAGTGTCAACATGTAATTGCTTTTTTCATTTGGATTAAAACAATACAACGTTGGCCACTGATTCAGTATTACATGTCAAAAGTGAGAGAACAACACTTATATTGTAATAGGATACAAGATTGTCTCACTTTTAATTCTAATTATATCCTAATGTGAGCAACATCACTCATCGGCAACTTTCCGTCTTTACGGCCATGACAGCAGAATGCTGTGTCAGTGTGTGTTGACTGACATAATGAACGGCTGGAGGTGAAACTCTTGACAAAATACAATGAGATGGCAGGTCCAAGGGATTTTAAAATACACATTTACTGTTCAATTATCAGTTCATACACGTGCTTCTATTTGATTAATTTATAACTGCATACAAAAATATAGACATACTACATTCACACAACTGCTTACAAAAATAGGGGTTTCTATATAATTTCTTCTATGTTCATAATTTTTGGTTTACAATATTGATAAAACTATGTCACCAAAGAAAAGACGTAATCTCTCCAGAAACAAGTATAAAGCAAGGAGGATTTCAGAAAACCAAGGGCAAGAGTCTCAAGAGAGAAAGGAAAGAGAAACTTTCTCAAGACCAGCAAAGGTATGCTGCAGCACATCAGATGGACTCTGTCAAGAGAGAGAAGGGAGATGAGACTCTCCCATGATCAGCAAATGAATACTGCAGCACTTAATCCAGAATCATTAAAACAACATTGTTTTAATGATTAGACAGAGGTCCAATAGAATAGCTCTCAGAAACAGACTACATACAAGTTCATTCTTCACAACTCCTGGAGCTGCTTTCAGATATGATCCATCCCATTCTTATAAAAATGATAGCTATCTAAATTGGTGTGCTAAACTCAAATTGTCATTTCTGCAAAGCTTTAAAATTTCCAAATGAAACTAACGGCATGCGCTGTTCAGGCAGTAAGGTAACATTGCCAGCACTACAAACTCCTTCTCAACCACTTAATGACCTTCTGGAAGGTATTTCCATCCAGTCAAAGGATTTTCTGAACAATATCAGACAATACAACTCTGCAAATGACATCGTTTGGTTCATCTAAGGAAATAGTTGAACATGGACTTACACCGATGTTCGAAGTTCCAGAGCAAGATCACCGCATTGGTTCTCTGTTACCCACACATGAACAACCACAGTTCCTCCAAATGTACTTTATGAACGATGTAGGACAACAAACTTGAGGGGGATGTCAAAACTTCAGATGATGGGCCGTTTCAGACACAGCACCGACTGCCGCAAAGGTGAGTATATCCACTGACAAATTATCGGTGCATTCAAAAACCACATGCCCACCCCACCTCCAATTTTCCATGACTGGTTAGGGCCTGGAATACACCAAACAGACAAATGACGAGGCGCTTAGTCAAATTGGCCCATCATTTACTCCACAAATGTTTTGTCATTAATGTTGCACTTTCCCGTATCACCTGCTTCAACATAACTGTAGTGTATATATATATACATATATATATATATATACACAAACTATGCCATTTTAATCCCCAGCAATGCCAGGTATCTCTGCTGGTCACTTTTACAATTTCTTCTAGAACAATCCCATTCTATAAATGAAGTCCACTTAATTTGAAGCCAGTTTGATAAGTTCCAGTACTCTAGGACTTTGAGTCACTCTCTAACTTCTGATTACTAATTAAAAATAAAAATATATTTGTGTTTGGAGTTCTACTTTCCTGTTTCCATCACCATGTGTGTATATATATATATATATATATATATATATATATATATATATATATATATATGAATTCAACATTAGCTAGTTTGACACACCCACTGAATCAATATCATGTTTCTATAGACTATTTTCAGTCCTGTACACAAATGAACAACACAACACGACTTCCTAGAGTAGTTCACTTCACTAATTAATTGGATTCTTCACACTCTACCATTAAATGCCTGCACTGCTGCTATTGCCAGTCACCAAACTAAACCATTGTTTGCTGGGATGTGTTTGAGGTACCATCAGAGTCAGAAAAGTTCTACCCTCATTGATGTTAGAGATTGGAAACATTTCATCATTTGGCACAACACACCACACGGATATACTAAACATCGCTGAGATTTATGAAACACAACCTTTAGCATCTAAACCCCATTGGGATATACTAAGCACAGACTTTGTCATCCAATTTTATATCAACGCTAACCTGCCTAAAAGTAATGCTATTTCCATTTTCATTGCTGACAACTCTAAGAAGCAAAGTATATCCAATTGTAAAATAATTGCCATTATTCTATACAAATGTTTGGATTTGCACAACCATCAACAAAAGTAGACAAGAAAAAAAATTAATTTCACAAAGTGGACTTGGTTGAGTTTGTGACTAAATGACCAGTCATTCAGCTTTTAAAATCAGCATAGAAGTGTAACACTGCACTATAGATCTCAGTAACACTATACTCCTTGATAGACATATGTGTACTTGAAAAAGTACACATCATTAATACAGATATGATACAGAGACCCAAATTATCTCGAAATCTTCTCCCCAGCAAAGATATGACCACCATGTCGTTACCAATATGAACAGCATAATAATTATAGAAATAATGAGAAGAAAAATACGTTTCATATTTAATCAAGAAAAAATATGATCAACATATGGAAGGGGACACGAATTAAGTGATGTGTTTAAGGTAGCATCAGAGTCAGAAAAGTTGAAACCCTCATTGGTATTAGGGACTACAAGAAAAGACTTCATCATTTGATACAACACATCAGCAGGAGATTACTCAATTGAAACACTGACAATTCAAAGCTATAAAAAACATTGAATTTGTTACACTGAGAAACGCAATGTCTCCATAACAAACCACAATAATTTACAAAACAAAAGGAAACCCACACATTTTGTATCATAGAAAGTAGCACACAAACAACATCCACCACATCAGTGCAATTCTGAAAGCAAATCAGGAATCTGCTTGATAAGCAAGACATCACCATAATCATTAGTAGTTTTGCTTGGTTTTTCTTGGGCGAGGCGGTTGTAGGTCGGTTGAGGAGGTTATAGAAATGCAATTTTTATTAAGGTAAAATATTTTTACAGGAAGAAAAAAATTAAAAGTAGATCTCCAAATGGAGACCCAAATTATCTCAAAAATCTTCTCCCGAGAGCAAACACAGGCTCAGCAAATAGCTGAGCCTGGTGAACTACGAATAAACCGTTTCAATCCTCTTACAACTCCTCCACATTCATTGACAACCGATAGCTTTTACATGACAAAATGGAAGTAGCTTAGTTTGAACCTAGCATTGCCAGGCCAATAACCCATATGTTTAACCACTCCCCTGTTGTGGTTTGGCAACAAAACTATGTCTTTAAGGTACCATCAGAGTCAGAAAAGTTGAAACCCTCATTGGTATTAGAGACTACAAGAAGACTTCATCATTTGGTACAGTAATTTGGTAGGCTAGAAGACTATTAATAATTCATTTCAACAGTTTGTATTCTCTGCGAAATACTTTTCAGAAATGGACCTTAGTAGCACAAAAGCAAACAGAATAACCTCAACTTTATTTGGAAAACAGTCTGTGAATACACTCCATGATACATGTAGTCATTAAAGTGACATGTGGCTGGGATCCATCCAATCTTATTGTAGGAAATAGGGAATATGTCATTACATATTTATGCATACATACCTTTAAATTTTCCGTATTTGTTTGTATATTCATTATTAAACTAGATAACAGCTAAACCAAAAAATGTACATTACCCACATAACATTGTAATCTATACATCTTGTATATATACAATTCCTTGTCTTCCCATTTGTTCCCAATGCATTCTCAAACGGCTCAACCAAATCAAATCCAATTTTACATGGTAACAGTATCAGACCCTGTGAGTGTCAACATGTAATTGCTTTTTTCATTTGGATTAAAACAATACAACGTTGGCCACTGATTCAGTATTACATGTCAAAAGTGAGAGAACAACACTTATATTGTAATAGGATACAAGATTGCCTCACTTTTAATTCTAATTATATCCTAATGTGAGCAACATCACTCATCGGCAACTTTCCGTCTTTACGGCCATGACAGCAGAATGCTGTGTCAGTGTGTGTTGACTGACATAATGAACGGCTGGAGGTGAAACTCTTGACAAAATACAATGAGATGGCAGGTCCAAGGGATTTTAAAATACACATTTACTGTTCAATTATCAGTTCATACACGTGCTTCTATTTGATTAATTTATAACTGCATACAAAAATATAGACATACTACATTCACACAACTGCTTACAAAAATAGGGGTTTCTATATAATTTCTTCTATGTTCATAATTTTTGGTTTACAATATTGATAAAACTATGTCACCAAAGAAAAGACGTAATCTCTCCAGAAACAAGTATAAAGCGAGGAGGATTTCAGAAAACCAAGGGCAAGAGTCTCAAGAGAGAAAGGAAAGAGAAACTTTCTCAAGACCAGCAAAGGTATGCTGCAGCACATCAGATGGACTCTGTCAAGAGAGAGAAGGGAGATGAGACTCTCCCATGATCAGCAAATGAATACTGCAGCACTTAATCCAGAATCATTAAAACAACATTGTTTTAATGATTAGACAGAGGTCCAATAGAATAGCTCTCAGAAACAGACTACATACAAGTTCATTCTTCACAACTCCTGGAGCTGCTTTCAGATATGATCCATCCCATTCTTATAAAAATGATAGCTATCTAAATTGGTGTGCTAAACTCAAATTGTCATTTCTGCAAAGCTTTAAAATTTCCAAATGAAACTAACGGCATGCGCTGTTCAGGCAGTAAGGTAACATTGCCAGCACTACAAACTCCTTCTCAACCACTTAATGACCTTCTGGAAGGTATTTCCATCCAGTCAAAGGATTTTCTGAACAATATCAGACAATACAACTCTGCAAATGACATCGTTTGGTTCATCTAAGGAAATAGTTGAACATGGACTTACACCGATGTTCGAAGTTCCAGAGCAAGATCACCGCATTGGTTCTCTGTTACCCACACATGAACAACCACAGTTCCTCCAAATGTACTTTATGAACGATGTAGGACAACAAACTTGAGGGGGATGTCAAAACTTCAGATGATGGGCCGTTTCAGACACAGCACCGACTGCCGCAAAGGTGAGTATATCCACTGACAAATTATCGGTGCATTCAAAAACCACATGCCCACCCCACCTCCAATTTTCCATGACTGGTTAGGGCCTGGAATACACCAAACAGACAAATGACGAGGCGCTTAGTCAAATTGGCCCATCATTTACTCCACAAATGTTTTGTCATTAATGTTGCACTTTCCCGTATCACCTGCTTCAACATAACTGTAGTGTATATATATATACATATATATATATACACAAACTATGCCATTTTAATCCCCAGCAATGCCAGGTATCTCTGCTGGTCACTTTTATAATTTCTTCTAGAACAATCCCATTCTATAAATGAAGTCCACTTAATTTGAAGCCAGTTTGATAAGTTCCAGTACTCTAGGACTTTGAGTCACTCTCTAACTTCTGATTACTAATTAAAAATAAAAATATATTCGTGTTTGGAGTTCTACTTTCCTGTTTCCATCACCATGTGTGTATATATATATATATATATATATATATATATATATATATATATATATATATATATATATATATATATATGAATTCAACATTAGCTAGTTTGACACACCCACTGAATCAATATCATGTTTCTATAGACTATTTTCAGTCCTGTACACAAATGAACAACACAACACGACTTCCTAGAGTAGTTCACTTCACTAATTAATTGGATTCTTCACACTCTACCATTAAATGCCTGCACTGCTGCTATTGCCAGTCACCAAACTAAACCATTGTTTGCTGGGATGTGTTTGAGGTACCATCAGAGTCAGAAAAGTTCTACCCTCATTGATGTTAGAGATTGGAAACATTTCATCATTTGGCACAACACACCACACGGATATACTAAACATCGCTGAGATTTATGAAACACAACCTTTAGCATCTAAACCCCATTGGGATATACTAAGCACAGACTTTGTCATCCAATTTTATATCAACGCTAACCTGCCTAAAAGTAATGCTATTTCCATTTTCATTGCTGACAACTCTAAGAAGCAAAGTATATCCAATTGTAAAATAATTGCCATTATTCTATACAAATGTTTGGATTTGCACAACCATCAACAAAAGTAGACAAGAAAAAAAATTAATTTCACAAAGTGGACTTGGTTGAGTTTGTGACTAAATGACCAGTCATTCAGCTTTTAAAATCAGCATAGAAGTGTAACACTGCACTATAGATCTCAGTAACACTATACTCCTTGATAGACATATGTGTACTTGAAAAAGTACACATCATTAATACAGATATGATACAGAGACCCAAATTATCTCGAAATCTTCTCCCCAGCAAAGATATGACCACCATGTCGTTACCAATATGAACAGCATAATAATTATAGAAATAATGAGAAGAAAAATACGTTTCATATTTAATCAAGAAAAAATATGATCAACATATGGAAGGGGACACGAATTAAGTGATGTGTTTAAGGTAGCATCAGAGTCAGAAAAGTTGAAACCCTCATTGGTATTAGGGACTACAAGAAAAGACTTCATCATTTGATACAACACATCAGCAGGAGATTACTCAATTGAAACACTGACAATTCAAAGCTATAAAAAACATTGAATTTGTTACACTGAGAAACGCAATGTCTCCATAACAAACCACAATAATTTACAAAACAAAAGGAAACCCACACATTTTGTATCATAGAAAGTAGCACACAAACAACCTCCACCACATCAGTGCAATTCTGAAAGCAAATCAGGAATCTGCTTGATAAGCAAGACATCACCATAATCATTAGTAGTTTTGCTTGGTTTTTCTTGGGCGAGGCGGTTGTAGGTCGGTTGAGGAGGTTATAGAAATGCAATTTTTATTAAGGTAAAATATTTTTACAGGAAGAAAAAAATTAAAAGTATAAATTATTGAGAAAACCCCCCAAATGGAGACCCAAATTATCTCGAAAATCTTCTCCCCACAGCAAATAGGCAATTTACCTCCAAATCTTGGCCTCCAAATATCAACACGCTCAGCAAATAGGTGAGCCTGGTGAATTACGAATATACCGATTCAATTCTCTTACAACTCCACGTTCATTGACAACCGATAGCTTTTCAGGCTGATTCATGTTAACTGAGAAGTTCGGCCTTTATAAAGGCGAAGAAGCATCAGTTACCTCCCTTACATCACTCCTGATTTCTTTTCTTTTATTTTTCCACTTTTCCTAACCTTTTCTTTTTTTTTCTACAGAAACAGGAAGACGGTGTTGTGTCTGACAACAATTATTTTAACTGTTTCCATGTCCTTTTTTTAGTCACTCATATTTCACCAGGGAATAAGAAATGTCCGTTTTCATTAACCAGACCAGCAAGAAGCAAACATACAAAAATAAATGTCGACATTTGAAAAGCAGTTTTACTGATGTTGTGAAGCTGGGAGTGAAATAATAGATTTTATTATCTAAATTACATGACGAAATGGAAGTAGCTTAGTTCGAACCTAGCATTGCCAGGCCAATAACCCATATGTTTAACCACTCCCCTATTGTGGTTTGGCAACAAAACTATGTCTTTAAGGTACCATCAGAGTCAGAAAAGTTGAAACCCTCATTGATATTAGAGACTACAAGAAGACTTCATCATTTGGTACAGTAATTTGGTAGGCTAGAAGACTATTAATAATCTTTTTGCGTCAGTCAGCTTGTCTTCCTCTAATACAGTAATTCTCTTGTTGATAATGAATTGATGGTCGTATTAATAGGCAATCTATTCAACAATCACTCTTTACATCCTCACTATTTATTTGACGATTACTTGGTTTAATTTTATGTCCGTTTTTTCAATGGTAATATGGATTACACAAACATATTAGTGAGGCTTTAGTCTTACAGCCAGATACCCTTTGTATTAAGTGTTGCCTGTTTTTCATATAAGTTCTCTCTTATTCCATAAGTCTTCAAAGGTGCAAGGCCAAAAGACAATTTATTGACAGGAAAAATATTATGGCTTGTGACTCATCAATTTGCAGAGAAGCACTGAGACGCACACAGAGTAACCAACGTGTATGTGTGTATCAGTTTTACATCTACTTTTCCATGCTTGCAAGTGTCAGGTGAGTAATATATATATATATATATATATATATATATATATATATTCACACACACGCATGCTCATATCTACATACAAATCAGTGTAAGCAGTTGTTTGCAGCCACTTTTCTCCTTTGCTTTGCATCCCTCAGACTGTCAATGCTGGTGAAACTAAGTCTCTTATACCATTCTGACATGACAATTTCCATTTCGTTGCTCTAAGGTGTGTGTGTGTGTAGTATTATCATGGTTTAACATCAGTTTTCCATACTTGCATGGGCCAGACAGAATTTGTTGAGACCTATTTTCTACCACTGGATGCTCTTCCTGTCACCAACCCTCAACTGTCTCTAAGTAAGGTAACATTTCGTCAAGGCCAGACATGATTTAACTGAAGACTGGAAACAAAGAACACCACTGTATGACAGCAACATTCATTTCACACATGACAAGCTTTTTTTTCAGTTTCCATCAATCAAATCCACTCACAGGACCTTTGTCAGCCTGGGGCTTGAGTAGAAGATTCTTGCCAAAGGTGTCCTGCATTGGAACTGAACCAGAAACTATGTGGTCAAGAAACAAACTACTTCACTATACAGCCATGTCTGTGTCTATAAACAAAAACCACACCTTAGACAAGTTACTCTATTTATAATTCCACTCTGTATTTAGTCATACAAATGCTACTTTTGCTTCTCCACACAGGGTTAGGCTGTTGCCCTGAAGAGTTCTAATAAAACAGGAATATGTCCAGAGTTATCACTACACTGCTAAACACCAGGCTCAGTCCATACTATACTTCATATTAATTTCAATTAAAATTTTGGGTGTTATCTCCTCTCATCCAAATTTCCTACTAATTAAAATCTCTAGACTTAAATACATCCACAAGGCTCTTCAGGTTTTATGCAGTACACATCTCTTAGTATCCATGTCATTACCACCACTTCTGACCAGTCGTTCTATAAATGAGTAAATTACATTAAAATTCCTGTCCTTCCCATCCTCTGCACCACTTCTCTTCATTACAGATGTTGTCTCCAGTCTGGACCCTATCTGCTGTCCCATCTCTCACACTGACCACTAAACATTTCTTTTAAAATTCTCTTCTTTCCCAGAGTCTAAATATGACCTTCTCACACAAACGTTTACAAACATAAATATGATGAGTGATTTGAACTCACAACCTCCAATTCTCCAGATTTCACCACAACAATAACCAAAATATTTTAACCTACCTTGGCTTCTGGGCTTGCAGAATGCTTTCATCCACCGTTTCCTTGAGTAGAAGATTGAAATCTTCTCGAAAATCAAAATTTCGAGATATATTTCCCCGTTGAAGGTCATCTTTATATTTATTCCGAAACTCCACTTGGATGGCAGTCAGAAACTTGTCGACATAGGACAGTTGTAATATCTTTTGATAGGCTACCTGGGTAAGAGACAGATAGGGACAGGTGTAAACAGTGTCACAGTCTCTATGTGTTATAACAAAGACATACTAGATATGTAGACAGTATAACAGTGTGTTACACTCGATAAGACATACAACAGATGCAGGTAATCTGTGCCTCAGAAGACCTAAACAACATATCTATAGTTAGTCCCCCAAAGTAATCTCAATTTTAAGTCTTTACAAACAGTTACCAAGTTTTTCCTGAAAAGTTAAATCATGTTAAAACCACACTGAGCTCTCAGCTCACCAATTCTGCTGAAACCAAAGCTGAATCCCGGCTTTGCAGATTATTGGCATTTTAGGATTAATTCGACCCTTTAGCATTTAAACTGACCATATATCAAACCCAAATATTCTACTTGCTTTACAGTGAAACTGGCCAGGTGGAACCACTTTGGGAAATTTTGTGGAAACTGTATGCCACAAAGAACAAAATGGAATGAATAATGAAAAAACCTTTATATGGTCACTTGACCTGCTAGAAACAACAGCCAAATATCCATCAAACCATATCTTAACATTTTAAAAATGAAAGGACTTTGGAATTATGTAGTCTTTGATGTAACGTGCTTCAAAAACACTGGTTTACTCCATAAGAACTGTCCATGGGCTAAATACCAACTGAACTACATTTGTTGGTCACAAAGTTGGATGTAGATGAGATGAGAAGAGAGATTCAGCCAAAAGCATTAGCCATGGTTGAGTGGTTGAAGGAGTTCACTCGGCAAACACAAGATCTCTCCAAGTACAATGCTACAACACAGCACCTTGAGTAAATGTGTTTTACCTTTGCCTCAGCTCACCCCAAGCCATGAGAGAGTGGAAACTGTGTGGAAGCCCAGTGTGCAACCATGTCATACACTGTTATACTGATTCTGTCTTGAGAAATACTTAACCACAGCTTAAACAACTGAATTCTCATCATTAAAAACCAATCAAAGTAGAATTAATTTGTAAAACTGACTGAAAAAACATGAAATTTTTGCAGAGATTTTTTTGTAATTTGTTGAATATTTTTCTAAGAGCTCCCCAAACCCACCCCACACACTGAATGAAATTAGGAGAAAGAGAAACAGCTAATTAGTCACAAATTTCAGAGAGAATGGTTTGTAGATATTGCAGAATTGCAGGGAAGAGAGTCAGCATAGAAATGTTTAAATAGAAAGAGGTCAGGAAAGGGATATGGGAAGCTGAATGATACTTACCACAAACACCAGTTCATATTCATTGTCCAAGCGATACTTTAAAGTCAGAGATTCGTGAGTGTAAGAACTACTGCCACTTCTCTCCTGAATAACAAAAACAACATGGATTTCACAAAAACTGATAAGAAGGATAAATCAGGACCCTAAAGAAAAAGAAAAACCTAATTATACAACTGAGATGTGGTGGTGTTCATGGCTATGCTAATACTTACTCTGGACTGTTAACACATGCATTTACAATATTTAGTTCTAAATTAAAGTTTCAACCACCAATAATGATTAGAGATCAAACCAATTGTATTGATTTCAAATTTTGGCACAAGGCCAGCAATTTCAAGGGAAGGGGTAAGCTCAGTAGATGAACCCCATGGTTCAACTGGTACATATATTATCAAACTCCAAAGGATGACAGGCAAAGTCAATGTTGGTGGAATTTGAACTTTGAACATAAAGAGAGGACAAAATACCACTAGGCATTTTACCTGGCATACTAACAATTCTGCCAGCTTACCTCCCGAATTGTAAAATAGAAAATTATTATCATTATTTATCTTCCACACTAGCAGGAGTTAAATGATTTGATAATATCTGATGAGCTGAAGGACTGCATTGAGCTCCCTGTATCTGACATGATTTCTATGGCTGAATGTCCTTCCCTATGCCAACCACTTTATAGAATGGACAGAGTGGTACTAGCACCAGTGAAATTACCAAGTGAGTTGCAAGTAGAAAAAAATATTCGTTTTGAATTAAAGGAATGAAAATTCAAATCTTGGGATTATAAAAAAAATAAATAAATAAATAAATAAAGCAATAAATTTTGGTGATGTTCAAGTCCAGCAAGTGACTGGATCTGAGAAAGTCTATTGAAACTGAAGTAACAACATTGTGAAACAGTCGTTCTAAACATTTAGCAAATCACTAACAAGTTAAATTCACTTTTAGCATTCAAACCAACCAGATCTAACCTCTCACACCTACCCTACAATGTCATTCTAAAAATAAGCAATCGCATTAACAAAACCTTGAAACTATGAGATAATGCATGATTAATTGAAAGCAATGTGAATAAACAAGGATTTACATTTGACAGAGAAGTAATATGAATGCTGAAGGGTTAAATCTCATTTCCTGAGATGTCAAAATATTCATTGCACAGCAGCTGTTGTAGAAGTGTGTCAGTGACCAGGTCCCATTTGTGTGACAGAAGTCTTGAAACCTCATCAAATAAAGTGAATTTAACAGTTTTGTTAACCTTATTTCTATTGAAACCCATTGCCTCTGTTTCAATTAATTTATGAAAATGAAGTTTAATAAAAGCAACTGTTACAATTAAGCTGGCGTTTGGAACATAAGTATGAGATGATGATGGACAGTTTTAATTTAAATCAATTTAAAATATAAAGGTTGTATTAGTGACGGAGGGAATGAACCTAAATGGCTTGCTATCAAAATAGTTACAAACTTTTGTGCTACTGAAAAATGAATCATTAACTAGAATTGAAAACAAAAATGATTGACTTCAGTGTTTTGTGAGAAAAATGGAGAAAAACTGTGTTAATGTGGGAAATGACTGATTATTGGAATTGAAAGGATTAAGATACCATATGTTCCCATTGAATAGAAATAATAATCTAATATCCTCAGTTTCATGATAATAATAATGTTTATATCCTTGTATGTTGGATGTATGATATAACGAAGTGGGGGGGGGGGGGGGAGAAAGTATATATACATGATGCACTACCATTGCAGGAGACTCAATGGTCCATATCCAAGGCTCACAAAGAACTGCTGATCGCTCGCAGTTCTTTGTTTTATAACGAGTCAGTCCACCTTCAGTCTCTTGCAGGGTGGTTAGAATCCTTCCACGACAACAATAATAATAATCCTTTCTACTTTAGGCACAAGGCTTGAAATTGGGGGGAAAAGGGACCAGTTGATTACACTGGACCCCAGTGTTTCACTGGTGTTCAATTTATCAACCCCGAAAGGATGAAAAGCAAAGTTGACCTCGTCAGAATTTGAGCTCAGAACATAGAAACAGGCAAAATACCGCTAAGCATTTCATCTGGCATACTAATGATTCTACCAGCTCACTGCCTTAATAATAATAACAACTATAATAATAAAAATAGATTCGTTTTACATTCAGAGAAAGTTTATTTGACTTTAAAAGGATCACAGAGATGTTAAAATGATCATCTTCTTCCCAACAATTAACTCCAGTTTTACAGTTTATATTCACAAGATTATGTTTTCTTCAATTTGATCTCCAGTCATCAACAGGGGTTTAATTCATTGATGGTCTCTGCATGGTCTCACAGCAGAACCTTTATTCCTAAACTATAAAAATAGCAGTGTGCTTATTCTCAGATGCAGCACTAGTGCCGTGGCCCTGTCTGGGACTATAGACACATCAAGGAATAATAGAGTTGATGATGATCAAAAATCAAACTAATTATATTAAGAAATGTTTTGTCAGTAAAACGCCAGTTAATTAGTAATCATTATCATATAATTATCACCATTGTAAACTTGTGGAGACAAAACACACTAAACAGACATTACGACATTTTTATGAGAAACATTACAAACAGACCTTACCAATTTTATCCTTATCACAGATAATGCAATTAAAGGTATGAAGACAGGGAAAGCCCTTGGTCCATCAGGAGTCACTGCTGAGGTGCTTAAAATATCTGGTAGAGTTGGTTACAGTCTAGTCACCCACATAGTAAATCAGGTTATTCAGGAAGGTGTAATCCCCAGTAACTGGTGTAGCAGCATTATAGTCAGCTGCTACAAGACAGAAGAAATTACAGAGGCGTCAAACTGCTGGAGCAGATGATGAAAGTTACTGAGAGAGTTACAACAACCCAATTAATTAGGGAAAAAAATTAGGCTAGATGAAATGCAGTTTGGCTTTGAGCCAGAGAGAAGCACGAGTGAGGTTATTTTCATAGTCAGACAACTGCAAGAGAAGTATATGGCTGAGAAGAAATCATTGTACTTGGTATTTAGTGATCTGGAGAAAGCATTTGACAGAGTAGCTTAGCCTGTGATATGGTGGTTGCTGAGGGAGTAAGGGTTAAACGAATCGCTTGTGAAAGTAGTACAGGCCATGTGTAGGGTGCTGTCTGTAAGGTGTGAGTTAGCCATGGGCACAGTAACGAATTTAGTGCATAGGTAGGCACTCATTAAGGCTTGGACCTCAGCCCCCTCCTAGTCATCATTATCCTCTTGGTCATAATTTACGAGGAATTTAAGACTGGAAACAGATGGAAAGATCTTGCTCTCATAGCAGAATCTGTAATAGACTCAGGAGCTCTAACAATTGTAGGAGGAAGATATCGTGGCAGAGTTTAGGCAAAGTTCTCCTTACTCATGGCGAAGGAAAACGACACAGAATTGGGCAGTAAAAGTGTTAAAAAATGAAATTTTAGGAAAAAAAAACCATTTCAGACTTGGAATTTTCTATTGTCTCTCTCAGAGTGAAAGGTAGATTGTATGATGCTTGTATATGAACAGCTATACTCCATGGCAGTGAGACATAGGCTCTGAATGCAGGGGACATGTGTAGACTGGGGAGGAATGAAGACAGTGTGCATGAACAACAAAGCACAAATGTGTTGAGAGAAAAGTTGGGCATAAGAGGAACCAAATGCAGCATACAAGAGAGGAGATTATTACATTGGTTTGAACATGTGATGGGTATGAATGAAGACAGCTGGATAAAGAAGAGCTGGTCACTGAAAGAGGATGGCACCTGTGGAAGAGGGAGACCCAGGAAGACATGGGATGAAGTGGTGAGGACTGATCTCAGGATGTTGGAACTCACAGAGGAAATGACAACTGGACCAAGATGTCTGGCAATATGAGTTTCTGGAAAAGACCCACCCACGTCAGCAAACTTGAGTTCTAGAAGCATTGTTTTCCACTCACACATAACAATAACATTTTCACACACCCTACCCCCAACAAACCAAGCATCCCCCTCCTCCCCAAACTGTTTCTCTTCTTCACATTTCCTCTTCCTACACTATGATTATCTCCCACTCCCCAGTCCAGGCCTTGATACCCTGCTTCCCCCGTCCCCTCCCTCTCTATATACCCAGATTCTCACCAGTCATCACATTTCTCCCATCCCCACTCCTGACTCTATGGAGTGGTTGGTGTGAGGAAGGGCATCCAGCCGTACAAACCCTGCCAAAACAGACACAGAAGCATGGCACAGGCCCCCGCCTGGCCAGCCCCTGTCAAACCATCCAACCCATGCCAGCATGGAAGGAGGACATTAAAACGATGATGATCTTGATGACAAGAATAGTAAAAAGAGAAGGAAAGAAATGAAAAAAAAACATTCTTTTCATTTCCCAGATGCTTTGAGAATTCCATGAGTAACTGTTCCAAAGCTCTGCCAATATCTTCAGACGGGAGACCAAGTGTGAATGCTTATGATCAAGTAGACGACAGTAAAGACACACAAGGATTCAGTGCTGGCAAATGACAGATGTGATGACGGTGATAATAATACAAGAGTCTTTGTTGTCTCAAAGAGAAGAGAATTCTTCAAAGTTTGACAGATTAAACTCAGATCTAGGGTTAGTTTTACTCGGTGTTATTTAACCTACCAGTGATGACCTTGACATGGGTTAAAGTCTTCATGAAGTCAGCTTATCATTTCACTGACTGTGCTAATCTAATACTCTACTACATCATTATTCTTAAACTGTTCTGATAAGGATGTTTCTATGTAGTCGGTTAACCTGCTAGAAAAAGCAGTTAGATCTCAAATGACATTCTCCTGTCTTAAAAAACAAGGTCTGGGTGTCATCCTCGATACAACATACCTGGACATTATTGGACTGTCACAAAGGGTTGTCATGTGATTAAATAACAACAAAGGGGAGATTTTACAGTAATACAATTATCACCATTGTCATTGTTTTAACGTCCACTTTTCCATGCTTGCATGGGTCAGACATGATATGTTGATATTTTCTGCAGCTAAATGCTCCTTTTGTTGCTAACTCTCACCTGTTTCCAAGCAAGGTAATATTTCCCCATGCTTTCACCACAGACTGGAACAATCAATTTACAATCATCACGCAATATCAATTCAAGGGGAACATTCACACACACATACACATGAACATATACTCACGCACACACAATAGACGTCTTTCAGTTTCCATCAACCAAATCCACTCACAAGCGTTTATAGTTAGCCCAGGGCTATATCAGAAGACCATGGTGGCACATAGTGGGGCTGAACTCAGTATAACATGGTTGCAAAAGAAGCTTCTTAGCCAAACAGCCATGCCAACCTTTTACGCCTCGCATTAACTACTTGTAAAACAATTTGTGGCAAAAGAAAACAAGATGGTTGTGGTTTTAATGCTTTTCAAAAGACGTCATCAGAAGAAACTGTTTCAACTGACAGCCTGTCTGCGTTTGATTATTAAAAAAGTTTTCGGATGATGGAGATGACTGAGGAACACGCTTGAGTTAAACATGGATTTTCAGTCTTCACCATCTTAAGTTGATGTTATCTTCTGAGGGTTGATGGTCACATTGTCATCACTTTGGGTGCCTTTACAGAAGTGGAGTCCATTGCCAAAATTTAGGCTTTGTCACCTAACAAAGAATAACTAATCCACTTTTTCTGAGGAGTCTTGGAGATCCTGGATGTATGGGTGTGTGTATGTATATATATACATACATACACATATACACACATGTACAGGCCTATATCACTGTTGTCATCTTCACTTAACGTCTGTTGTCCATGCTGGCATGGGTTGGACGGTTTGACCAGGGCTGGCAAGCTGGGGAGCTACCCCCCGACTCCAGTTGTCTGTTCTGGCATGGTTCCTACAGCTTGATGCCCTTCCTAATGCCAACCACTTTACAGAATTTGCTGAGTGCTTTTACATGGCACCACACAGATGCTTTTAAATGGCACCACATGGGCGCTTTTATGTGGCACTACCATGAGTGCTTTTTACATGATAGGTCAGTCCTCATCACCAGAGAGACCAGTTTTAACACTTCTGCTGCAGAGAAGGAGGGTCTTCATGAGTACAGCAAGGCTCAGGGCATCTTAGTCCTTTCTCATCTCGCCTGAAAGGTTCAGCATCCTGAGGTTGTTCTTCAGCATTTCATCCTGTCTTCCCAGGTCTCCCACTTCCACATGTTCCATTCACTTTGAGATACTGGCACTTCTTTATGAAACTGCCAGCATCCATCCACATCACATGACCAAACCAGCAGTCTCCTCTCTTATACACAACAACAAATTCCTCTTATGCCTAACTTCTCTCTCAGTACACTAGCACTCTACTGAACATGCACACTTAAATTACACATCCAGTGGAGCATACTGGCCTCATTTCTTTCTAATTTTTGCATGACCTCTGCATTCAGGGCCCACATCTCACTACCACGTAGAATTGCTGTCTGTATACATGTATCATACAACCTTCCTTCCACTCAGAGAGAGAATCCTTTCATAACCAACAGAAGTAACAGTTCTCTAAATTTCCTCCATCCTATTCTAGCTATTACACTCTCCGTGCATCCTCCCCCTACTACTAATTTGGTTCCCTAGGTAGCAGAAATTATCTCCTACCTCTACTGAGTCACCAGAGCATTTAAGAGAATCAATTTCCAAAATCTCTATAGTTTTTATGGATCCTGTGCATCTTCCACAAATGCTACCTTCTCTGATAATCTTCATCTCAGCCATAATTCCAGATGGACCACGGGGCTTTCCTAGTTTTAAATGCCTTATCTACCACACTATGATAGCTGGTATCTCACTGACACACTGATTAACAATCCAGAACACTTCAAGTCTCTGATCTTCATGCTGTAGGACATTGGCAAACCTATTCTTTTCGGATTCTACCCTAGCTAGATAAACCTGACATCTCGCCTCCCTTTTAGTCTTCTGATATGATTCTTTGCTAACCCCTTTTTTCCACCCTTTCCAGAGACTGGCTCTTTTCTTTTATAGCCCTGTCAACATCATTGTTCCACCACCACAACACCGTTAGCCTGACAGGGGCTTTGCTTGGACCACAAATTTGGTCTGTTGCCCTTAATAGATTGTCCTGTAGGAACTTCCGGTTGTCCTCTTATGTCTATCTCTCCCTCTTGAAAGACCTCATTAAGGCCATCGCTAAATCTGCCCTTTTGAAGGATCTTTGAGCTTCCTCAACCGCCTTTTCCATATTGGTTTGCGTCTCCGAATCTTTCTGGCCCTAAGCCTGAAGTCACTAACCATATTTATATATATATATATATATATATATATATATATATATTTGTTTTGCAAGATTTTTGATGTGAAATCGTGTGTTGAAACAGATGTTGTTGTACTTGGGGATGGTCATATTGCCAGTTTAGCCAATAAAAACACACGCACTGTATATTTGGTGTTAATTTGCTTCAGCTTCATATTACATTGATCTTAATCTTATTTCGGCCAGAGTTCTTTCATCACACTTCTGTGACCTCATCAGTGGTCCTTTGTTTCCTTCTTTCTTATGTGTGTCTCACCTTGCTAACTATCAGCCATTTTAGTTAGCAAGGTGAGACACACATAAGAAGGAAGGAAACAAAGGACCACTGATGAGGTCACAGAAGTGTGACGAAAGAACTCTGGCCGAAATAAGATTAAGATTAATGTAATATAAAGCTGAAGCAAATTAACACCAAATATACAGTGCGTGTGTTTTTATTGGCTAAACTGGCAATATGACCATCCCCAAGTACAACAACATATATATATATATATATATATATATATATATATATATATACACACATATATATATATATATACATACATACACACACACACACAAGTTATAAATAATGGTCATTATATATATTTCATTTATTAGAGTAAGTTTGGGTATGCTAATTTCATTTCCCAATCATGTGATTTCAGGCTTAGTCCCACTAGAAGATATCTTGAGCAAGTGTCTTCTATTATAACCCCCAGGCCAACGAGGGCTTTGTGAATGGATTTGGGAGACAAATTGAAAGAATCTTGTCATATATATTTGTGTGCTTATGTTACCTTGTCTGACATAACGTGACAGTTGTAAGTGAGCATCACAGCTGTGTTGTTTGTATCCAATTCTCCATGATAACATGATAACAAGGAGGAATATTCCCTGGCATGGAAACAAGGGCTGGCGACAGAAAGAGCATCCAGCAATATAAAATCTGCCTCAATGAAATTCCATCTGACCCATGGAAGCATAGACCTTAAAACGACGATAGTTATATATATATATATATTAGGTGCTTGTGATTCAGTCGACAATACTACAGCACATTTTTGGGTAAATTTGGCCCGATGCCAAGGGAGAAATCATTGCTAAAATATTTTTCTAGAATTGATATAATTAACATTTTCAATAAATGAGATTAGACACGAAACATATGTTTTTTTCCCAGCCTGACTATTTCGTCTGGTAGCGACAAATTCAGCTGATCTAGTGACACCAACGTGGAACAACAGCTGAGAGGCAAAGAGACGGACCTACAAATCACTTTTTACGCATTATTATACGTAACTGAATGACACATTGGTTTTTACACAACTAAATTAACAAATGTCGAAATAAAAGATATTGGAAAGCATTCGGATGTTCTATATTTATATTCAATCACAATCTGGGTACTTTTAGGGCTAGTAAACATCAAAGACTTTAAGAATTACACCCCACATCACATAGCTTCAAGACTTGTTGTTTCACTCCAGGTCAGTCCCGATCAAAAGATTCGTGACAATTTGGGGATATAAAAAACAATATTATGTAATATCTTTTCTTTTTAAATTCTTTTAGAGAAGTTAGGGTGTGACTTGAGGAAGATTTAGCTGCTATTTCTAAGATAAAAAGCAACTACCTTAGAATTAACAGATTTAACAACGTGACTATATTTCGGAATTGAAGAGGCGCTGTTAGATGGCCACCACCAACGACAGCAATCTTCACGGAAGCGGAGGTGGGAGCAACGGACACAACGTAGAAAGCCATATGTTGACACCAATGACTTTTAATTTATGAAATTAAATCATAAAAGTAGACCCTCAATCAAACTGACCTAATTGTGCTACAGAATGAAAATCGATTATTTATATATATATATATATATATATATATATATATATATATATATATATATATATATATATATATATATATATATATATATATATTCATACATGCATATACATACATACATATATACATACATACACACGAGACAGGGCGAGAGAATACACACACATATATATATATATATATATATATATACACACACACACACATGGATGAAAAAGTTCATATATATGTATATATCAACACACGTGTAAGTGTGCGTATACTGCCAACTAGATTGAAAGATATATATATTATATATATGTGTGTGTATATATATATTATACACACACACATATAAAGACTCATACATGAATACATGTGTATATAATATGTGTGTGTGTGTGTGTGTTCTACGTCCACGCGTGTCGTGTCTCTCTCTCTCTCTCGGTGCCTGTCCATCTGTAGAACAGAAAGACGTGTCTGAAACGGGACAGAAAAGAAATCCTGGAAAGGAATGAAGAAATGGAAAGAATTTCGCTCACTTGTAGAAGAACGCTCTTAATTAAAGCATTAACGGATGGTGTAAACCATTGCGATGTTCCCTGGAAGCACCACAGAACGATGCCACCTTTGCTAAAGATACTGAAGAAATCCAACATATTGGCCAAGTTAAACAGCGACGACGGCGAACCTCAAACTAAGGTTTTATACCACTCTTACTCTCTCTCTCTCCTTCTCCCGCAGTCAATACTTCTAGCTTTCTATTTCCCTACTCACTCCTACTCCAATCTATTTCTATATGTTTCTAATTTGTTTCTCTTCCCCTTCCTCCTTATCTTCTTTCAGCGTTATGGTGACGTTTTCACACAACTCGATACCGGATGTGACGTTTACAACATTCCTTAAATAAGTTTTCCTGTTATGTGGAACCCATTACATTTATTAATCAAATATTAATTGAATTCAGTTTTTATAATTTTATTTTTACGAATACTAATTTCATATTTTTTCGTAGTATATACACAATTCCCTCAATAAAACTCTTCACTCTACTGGTCATATTTTTAACAGCGTGTTTATTTGCAGGGTTTTAGTACCGGAAGTGACATTTTTATCACAAACTACCTCCAACAGTTCAAACAAATCTTCATATCTTTTCGTGTCTAGAAACTCTGCTCTTTGTTTAAAATAGAAATAATTTATTGATTTAGTATACGCAACACTGCGTTACTTTGTTATATTATGAAATTAGTTTTGTTGTAGAAAAGCATGTTTAACTTTTAGATTCGTAGAGTCTTAACATTTATTGTCCCACATGAAAACATAGTATTAAAGATTAGTTCCCTTTTTTTAATTGTTTCTGCTGCTAGATAAGAGAGGGGCAAGAATGTGCAGACTTTATAGGTCATGTAGGGTACCATGCACCATTGCAATGCATCACTGCATTCATCATTTACCAGTGTTTGCTTGAGTCATCCCAGACGGTATCCTAACTCCACAAGATACTTCCTCATCCACTTCGACGACCATGTGCTATAGAGCCATCAACCAACCACCCATACACATCCTCAGATAACATACGCAGGATTGACCCTCCTTACAGCTGAATAGATGAGCGATCAGGTCACTATGCATTATCTGATCAAGGAAGAGAAACCACAAATTTGTGATCATGAGGTCTACTCCTTAAGTACTAGGCCCTGCTTCACTTTACCCAAAAGAGCTTTGTTTAGTAAAAACTTTCACATTACTGAGGCCTTTCTAGATAACTAAAATCTCTCTCTCTCTCATATCAGTTGATGTAAAACTAAACCAAGACTATTACAAAGACTTTGTTTTATAATAAACCATAATTTTAACAAGTATTATTAAAATATAAAATTTATAATAATTAAAAACTAAAATCTGAAAAGGGTAATTGCTCAAATAGACCAATGGCATTAATGAAATTAAGGGGTGATGTATCCAATGTTGTGTGTGTATTAGGGAGAATTCTGCTGTCATATGTACAGAAGACGTGTATTTGAGTCCAATGGACAGCCTTCAATTCTTTTCTATCCAAAGGGATTTTTTGACCCAATATTTACTTGCTATTATAGCTTCATGTGTACTTCAAGATCCCATATTTCCAAATTGTTTCACGTTCTTTTGAATGTCTATAAAATTCATATAATACCAATAATGTGTATGTGAGTGTGTATATGTATATATATATATAATATATATATATATATATATATATATATATATATATATATATGTATATACATATATATTAAAGGAGCACTCCATCAGTTACAATGACAAGGGTCCCAGCTGAGACGAACAGCCTGCTCATGAAATTAACGTGCAAGTGGCTGAGCACTTGACAGGAACAATGTGTACCCCATAGTTCTCTGGGAGATTCAGCATGACACGGAGTATGACAATCCAAAATACTTCAGTTCATTAGTCCTCACGTTGCTGAACATTGACAAACTTCTTATTTTCTGCTTCTCCTTCGACTATGTATACCTGTCACCCGGCCTCCCTTCTGGCTATCTGGTACAGTTCCCTGCTACCCCAACTCTTCCAGACCTGTTTCTTTGCTGTAATGGCCTTGTCTACCGTATTATTCCATCATGTTACTCTAGGTCTGGAAGGGACTTTGCACCAGTTGCAGATTTGGTCTGTGGCGCTCAGTAAGCTGTCCCATAGGAATTTCCAATTACCCTCTCTATCTGAAGTCTGTAGCTCCTCCCACCTCTCATCAAAGTTCTTAGTGAGGATGTCCCTAAATCTCTGACCATGTGAAGGGTTCTTTAGCTTCCAAATTCTTCTTTTCTGGATTGATCTGCTTCTTGACATCCTTCTGGCCTCAAGTCTACAGTCACTAATAACAAGTCTATGCTGGGGGGTACATTCTTCACCAGGGGGGGGGTCTTTGTATTTAAGAGCAACCCTGCATCCCGCTGTCTGGTGAGGATGAAATCAATCTGGCTAGCGGAGTCACCTCATTGATAGGTTATCAGGTGGCTTCCTGAAGTTAGTGTTGCAGATTAATAGGTTGCATGCATCACAGAACTCCAGTAGCCTAGTTCCCTCTTTGTTTTGGGAACCAATTCCATGGCCCCCCCATGAACACTATGGAAGATACTGGATTGCCATCTGATATACCCATTAAAATCTCAATATATATATATATATACATATATAAATATGGCAAGGCTAGGAGTCACATCAGATTGCAGTCTGTTCTTCACTTGGTTTCCATGGCTGAGTGCCTTTCCTAATGCCAACCACTTCAGAGTGTACTGGGTGTTTTTTTACATGGCTACCATCAAGTGCTTTTTATGTGGCACCTGTACCCATACCATTCCTTTTTATGTTACGCCTTGGTTCTAGAATTTCAATTCTGTTGTGGTGGGCAGGTCTTCTCAAGTACAGCAATGCACTAACTATCTCAGTCCCCTCTCATCTCCTTTGTAAGGCTCAGCATTTTGAGATCAGCCGTCAATATTTTGTCCCATGTCTTTTCCAGAAATTCTCTCCACTTTAAGTGACCAACATTTCTTTATGCAATTGTCTTCATCCGTCTGCATCACATGACCAAACCAGCAGTCTCCTCTCTGGCATGCTGCATCTAATTCCTCTTATGCTCAACATCTTTCTGAAAATATTAATGCTCTGTTGCACAAGCTCACTAACATTGCATATCCAGCGGAACATAACCAGCTTCACATGTCTTCTGCATTCAGAGTCCCTATCTCATTACCATGCAGTATTGCAGTTTGCATATACGAATCACACAATCTTCCCTTCACTTGGAGAGAGAGAGAGAGAGAGACCTTTGGTTGCCAATAGAAGTAAAAAGTTCTCTGAACTTTCTCTTCCCCTTCTCTCAAATACACTCCTACCCAGGAGAAATGGTAGTTAAGGATCACTTGGTAAGGGGTTAACATCAGTTTAAACCTTTATATGCTTCGATGTTGAAGGAAGAAACGAGTTGTTCCTGTTATATACAACTGTCCAGTGAATATAATTATTGTGTAAATGATTATTATAAAATTATTTTCAGAATATTCCAAACATTCTGAGCTTAATGTCAATGTTATAAGGATGTCCAATGTCTTTGTCTGAAATTGTCAAAGACTGCTGAACCAATGTAGAGATCAGTAGTTTCTATGAATTGTCCTAAAATTCTGCAAGGGTGTTCAAGACAATATCTTTTACTTTGGAAACATTTGGTAAAGCATAAAACTGCTTCTATGTTCTAAAGTAAGCCATGTATATGAAGGCCACAGCACATTCACTATCAACAAAAACTGAGGAATATTTCTCGAAGAAGTCTATCAAATGTTGTGCCACATTTTTAAAAAATCCTTTTGATGCCAATCAGTCTGATGCTGCTTCCAGCTGAACAATACAAAACTCTCGACTCTGAAATGTTTTGTTTTTTTTAAGTAAACAATTTAAGAGTTTTATGTAAAAACGTTTTGCTATATTACAAACACAATCCAAGCACATATTGAATAATAAAGTACAAGGTAAACTACACCTGGAAAAAAAAAAAAAAAAAAAAGGATAGTCTGACCTTTTGATCATAGGTCTGCTGGATTAGGACTGACCTGGGGCTAGAGAACACAACAGCTTCAAAATTTAGACCAAATTCTTTGATATTTGAAGATTTAGGGGGTCATTTAGGGATAAACCTATTTTGTACCGTTACCCATAGTATCAATAGATAACTCTCGCTACTTATAAAGGGTATCTCCCCCCAAAGTCTGTAAGCAGTGGTAGCACTGTAATATTAACAAGTGTTAAATTAGTCTGCAGCAGCAGCTTTTGTTCGTAGTGTAGAATAGAGGTCTGGTGTCGTAGCGATAATAAGTTGATCCCATCAGGGAACTCATTTTAGCACGAGACAACCTCTGACACTGATTTCATCCAATCAGAAGCAATCATCTCCTTATGGAGTTCGATACCCATCTTTTGTAAAGAATCCCTCAAGGAAATTCGATAACATAGTTTTGTTTTGTTGAGGACAATACAAATCTCCTCGTGCTGGTGGCCAAAATAAAATGCACACTGTACACTCTGTAAAGGGATGGGAGTTAGGGAGGGCATTCAGCTGTAGAAACCAGGCCAAACTTGAAAACATAAGCGCGATAGGGTCGAAGAGGAAAGAACAACTCCGAGTGAGAAGGGACTCCGACTATAACGACACACCGGACCCGTGCAGGTATGGAAAGTGGATGTAAAACAATGTTATGAGACAACTAAGGAACATCTACGAGTTACGTGACCTGCTAGCAATAACAGCTAAGCCAGCATCAAATCACATTCTACATTTTCCTTTAAAGGGGTTTACCCCCCCCCCCCCCCCATACACACACTATATATATATATATATATATATATATATCGGTTCTGCATAAAAATTGGGATGATCATAATTGGAACCACTTTGACCATTGGTACTGACAAGGAAATTAGCCATTGCAATCTGAACTGTGTGTATGGGTGTGATGTGAAGATAGAACAGGAGGGAGTCAGATATAAACGGAGATGTTTTAAGAAAAGGCTACATTAAGATAACGTAGTCCTAGATACACTATGTCTAAATAAAAGACAAGATAACGATGGATAATCTTTGAACATAGATCAGTTGGACGAGGGACTGAACTGGAGTTCATCTCAGAACGTGTATGGAACTTCCAAGTGGTAATACAATATTGCTAGAAACAGCAGCCAAATCTCTCTCCAATCAAACCATATTAGATAAGGTTATTCTAGATTCACAACGTCGGAAAATAAAGTTGAAACGGTCACAGATGGGATACAATTGATTATGTGTTTATTCAAAGCTGATCTTGGGGGTTAAGCAAAACCATTAAAGGCCGTTAACTCCCTTTCAATAACTTTGGCAGAATTGTAGACAATTTTTGACATAATTATGTTACATAAATATATAAAATAAAAATAGTTTGGAATTATTAATTATTTATTTCCTATGTTAGCAATATAGCAATGGCTCAACAAAAGAACACTCATACATACATGCATATACTAATAAAGGTACTTTCTAGATATGTTAATATTTGCATCTATAATAGAGAAAAAAACTTGAATACATAAATCATTATAATGTATGTGTATATTACACATATATATATATATATGCACACACGCGCATGTGTTGTAAGTTGCAGATGGAAAATCCCCCTCTTATCATCCATACAATTCTCTCTCAACATCAAACGTTAGTTCCTCCTACCACCATAGCCCCTACCTCTTTCTCTAAAATTTCCCCTCTGCCCTCTACTGCGGCTAAAAAAAAAAAACTGACGAGTTCTTCCTCTGCCTATCACTCTTCCCCTCCAGCACTGATAGATACACATAGTAGTAAGTTACACACACACAGTTACACATACATGCAGTAGTAACACAAATACACAGTTACACACATATGCAGGAGTAACACACACAGTTACACATGAAGACGACATATTGGAAAGCGAAGGCGGCCATTTGTAAACTAAACGCAACAACGACGAAGATACATTTATACACACAAATATCTCTATATTCACATATACGAGTATATATACAAAACAGTGTTGAATTATTAAATACAAGAGAAGCCAACGAGCGTCATAAATATATTACAGAGGAAGAAGAAGACAAAAAAAATAGCAATAGGCTGCCATCGTCGTCGTCGTCATTATCCAGTGGGCATTTTTTGGCACAAAAATTCTTCTCGTGAACTAAAGAAAAACCGAAGGAAAGAATCGATTTAAAAAAGGCCGATCGGTTGTTGTTGATAGTAGTAATTACTCGCTAATTGTCGAGTATTTCAGATGTAATTGACGATATTCGAGTGAATAGTAGTCGTCGTGTGTGTCTCTGGAAGTCGGCCATTACCGTTGTTCTCCTCCTCCTCCTACCCTTTTTCTCCTCCTCCCTCCTCGTTGTCACATGTTCCTCTCTCACATGACCTGTTGTTTGGCCCCGTGATCAAACTTTCATTATTTCCTGGCAAATTCAAAAAACAACACCACCTCCGACACTCATATTTTCCCCACATGGATAGTCTGGATCAGGCCCTTGAATCAAGGTAAGTGCTCCGTCGCGCAGTCATTCTCACTCGTCACCATAACACACAGATAGAGATTCTTGGCAAACGTCGAACAAATGTCGCCATTTCCGCCTCACACACAACATACAACACAAAAAAACAGCCCCAGATTTTATTATTACATTTCTATCAACATAGACAACAATCCTCACCATCAAATATTTCCTTCCCTGTCTTATTCGTTTAACTCGGGCTTTTCCGTTCACTTTCGGCAGTTTCTTTTCTCTCCTTCATTCCGGTCTTGTATAAGTCGATATAAAAACTGTTGTCAACTTGTCAGCTTTATTTGTGTCTCTCCACGTCTGGCCCTCCACTTTTGTCGACCTTTCATTTTCTAGGTCGGTCATTATAATGTATAATATATATCATCTAATAAACACAATAGTAATATAGATGGTATAAAATATTTATATATACATGTCGATAGATACTGATCTCAAGCGACAAAGGGTAAAGGGAACCATATATTTATAATAATGTCTTGTGTTTGGGACTTCAGCGGATTCATAAAAAAAGGGAAGTCCCAGTGAATACATACATCTGTATACACATACGCGCGCGCATGTATGCAGTTATTAATATCGCTGTTTCGCGTTTCCGCTTTTCATTGCACACACACACGCACACTATAATGAACAATGTAATCCAAGTTATTTCTTTTATTGTTATTACAAAAGAGAGCAGCAAAAATTACATCTATTATGACATTATTCTACTACACACACATCATTTTCATACTAATAAGTAATATAACGATCGTAGGTTAAATTATTTTATTCCACTCGCGTGTGTGTAAATATTTTTATATACACACATAAATTACATTGATATAAACCTACATTCGTATACATATCGGAGAACTCCCCTCCCCACTACCAACTCCATCCAAAGAAAGTACTCCCCACCTCTACTATTGACATAAAGTTCTCCCCTCACCAATACCCTGTTTCTATCAATTTCTGATCCCACAGACAGATCTGCTGTCTTCTCGTCTACTCCCACTACAATGTCCTCTACTCCTTACAGCTGACTAGTCTGGTGTCATCTCTACTCACACCCTCTCGCCGGTATTGAGTCCAACACCCTCCACCCCTGCATTAATTAACATGACCAATCCTTCCAACCCGGAATATCCTCCTTTACATATTTGTACAGCAGACTTCTAACCTAGAACCTGTGAAAGCCATGGACCCCATATTACCAAAGATTAAAAAAGAAACATCCTGTCAGATTTGTGCCAAACGATGACTACAATTCTAAAGCCTCATATATACACACGCATATATATATATATACACACGCATATATATATATATATATATATTTATATATATATATATATATATATATAGCGTGTGTGCATATACATGTATATAGATATACATCTATGTATATATGTGTTAATACATACATACACTGCTATCACATTTACATTTGTCTGGTCTTGAATCAGCAATCGTTGCAGAGTTGTTGTTTTTTTTGTTGTTTTGGGTTTTTTTGTTTTGTTATTAATTCTATGCTAATACAACAGCTATTTAAATATTAACTACATCCATACAATAGTTCAGGACACCCACACATTATACATATTATCCATCCATCCGTACACACACACACACATATCATGTCTGACGTTTGGAGCCCTGAGGGCAAAGGGAATCGTTGTATGATGTCTTGACGTGAATTGCCGGCATCGTAAGCAGTGCTTCCCTCCAATTAAAGCTAAGTCTTCAAATTAATTCAATGAAATTAATTACTCCCCTCTCCTTCCTTATTTCCCATAGAACTACGTTATCAAGTCTGGTCGTGGTCGCTTGGTCTTCGTTGTTTCACCTGTTATTTAGATCTGTGATGGTCATGCCTTTCTAGGCCATATGTGTATAGCAGTGTTTGTCGGTTTTTAATTAGATGCAAAAGTAATTCTAGTTCATAACGCATGTCATCGTTTTTTACACTGTGTTGTGACATTCATGTGTTTCCCAAGGACTTTGATGATGTCATCATCACTGCCGTGTGTCGATCTCGGTTCTTTGATTGCAGCCTGGACCATCACGCCATCATGAGCCAAAGTGAATGTCTCTACTTGACCTACTAGAAATAACAGCTATACCTCCCTGACATCGCACCTTACAGACTTAAATAAAGACTTCTTAGATACCCTAGTTTTTGACGGAATGGCCACAGTTAGATTGTGTTTGCTTATAGGATTGATGGCTCGCCGTTGATCTACAACTAAACAACAATAATGTGACCCAGTATTAGTTGGACTAAGCACCAAGTTAACACGGTTACTACAAATAGTATATTTCTGGCATTTGTCTGCTTCAACAGGATTTGAACTCAGAATTGAGGAGGAGAAACTAAATATTTTATGGTATTTTAGTTCAAGATCTTCAACACATAAAAGTGAGGATTGAGATTGCATGACATTCATGCCTTTCTGGAAGACCAGTAACTCATCATCATCATCATCATCGTTTAACGTCCGCTTTCCATGCTAGCATGGGTTGGACGATTTGACTGAGGACTGGTGAAACCGGATGGCAACACCAGGCTCCAGTCTGATTTGGCAGAGTTTCTACAGCTGGATGTGAAAATGAAATTACAATGTCTAATAGCCAAGACCTGTCCTTAGTAATAGCAGTGGTTGTGGTAGTAAAAAGTAGATGGATCTCACTCGATCCATTAAACTGCTTCATTGTTGAATTAGCATATGAGTAGCTGCGTATCCCACAGACAGGTGTACCCTTACCATAGTCCACAAAGAGAATTCGTGTGAAAAACTGGATATTTGATGCAACCCATCCGATGGGGCATTGCAGTTTCCATCATGAAGCTTGGGTAAAGGACTGCCATGCAGTGGAATTGAACCCAGTACCTCAGTAAAGCAAATCTCTTAAGCATCTGGTCAAGCCTTCATCAGTAGTAGTAGAGCAATTACAAGTAGATGGTCCCACCTTCATTAAAAGGAATAACTTTTTACTGAAATGGTAGCTGGTCCTAATGAGTGTGGCAGTCACTATCTACAGAAGAGTTACAGGTTCATATCCTGCCCTCAGCACAGCATTTCTGTGTCGGATGTATTACACTTAACTCTCAGAAGCTTCTCTGTTCTTGCTGATGGAGGTCCTTGTCATTATCAGTGAAATGGCTCTGCTTGATGTCTGAAAAGGAGGAGGATGTAGAAATGTCTAACTGCGTACCCAGTATAAACCATGGATGCAGTATGAGAGATGTAGTGGGCTCCTGGGCAGAAGGTAACAGAGATGGAAGACGTATGCAGTAGGTGCAAAGGGACAATAAAGCACATGGGAAGAGTAGATTCTCTCAGATGCCCAGAAGGAGTTAGTTTCTATTGTTTAGGTGACCTAATTGGTATGGCAGTGAGTATTCTGAAAGAATAGTGGCCAAAATAGGAATAAACTGGGTAAAATTGAAGGAGCTATTACCTCTGCTTGCAATAAAAAGTAGAAGGCAAGTTGTATCCAATACTCCCTTCTTTATCAATCCTTCTTCCCCTCAATTATTCACTGAACTGTGCCAACAATGCCTTCAGGGTAGATCATTAGCCCTCTCTGCATTCCATCCCTCCTGTGCTCTCATCCAAATCAGTTTCCTAACAAGCAATTGCATTGGCTCTGTTGGCATCTGACAGATCCCTCTATTTACCCTCCTCTTATACTAGCCATCACTTCCATTTCCTCTCATCACACTTTTGATAACATCCTCACTCTCACTCTTGCCATCACAACTTACTCTCTTCCTGACTTGAAGCATTTATCACTGCCTTTCTCTCTCATTGTGCACCCTGCCGTTACTGCCTCGCTTCCATTATGCCTTGCCATCACTGTCTCTCCTGTGGCCCAAATGAACAGAGACAATATAGATTAGTGAGAGCCCTTGTGTTAGGCAAAGAATCTCATTAGTAGTGGTGCTATGAAAATATGCACTTGTTACGCCGTGTGAAATGATTGGTGAATGAGTGGAGACAAAGAGAGAGAGAGAGAGTGGACTGGGTCCCTGATCTGTTAATGACAGTAACATTTTCATCACTGAGGTTCATTTATGATTGTTGTTAGAATGACCCAGTGTCCCCAAATAGCTCAGTCCACATGTAAAGAAGTACATGTATGTGTGTGTGTGCATTGGGGACGGGTACAGTTAATTGCTGCAAGTAGTGGGAACATTGTTTAATTTGTAAATGTTTCACAAGATGACAAGGTAATCTCTGGCATATCTCACCATTTAAAAGAGAAAAGCAGGAGGTCAGCTCTTGCAGGCAGGACACTAGCCTAGAAAATTTACTGACCCTACTTATTCACAGTCCTATTTATATCAAACAAATTATCTGTTATCTCCTAAATCTAGTTCCAAAAGACCACCTCTGGAGATACTCCAGTTTTTCACTTTATTGCATTCCTCGGCTAACAGTATTGAGGCTACAGCCAACAATTACCTGGACTGATCTCTTTACCATGTTTTGTCTCAATATTTAAATGTCCCTTATCCTTATGACATACTTTTACATGTGTTCTCTTCACACGAAACTAACAGTTCTGTCCACATCACCACCACTACCACCACCACTACAGTATGTAGCCAGTTGTTGATGTATGTAATGTCAGGAATTTACCATTACTAAAATTTCAATGTAAAACAGAGAGAAGAGGGCAAGTCCTCCTCTTAGGGCCAATGGAGGATTACAAATTGGCTCTTGTAATGTCTAATATCGTATGCAAAGTCATGAGCAACATAATTTTGTTCCAATTGATTTCAAATTTGGTGTATTGATATAGTTGCATATACTAATTATTGACATGAAATTCATTTTCACCATAATTGGTAAGTGGCAGCCAAACAGAAAAGATCCATTGCCTCTATTGTGAATGACAACTGATTCAAGCCACCAAATCACATTTTTATTGTTTCTATCATCACAACTATTTACTTTAACAACAGTAAAGACATTTTCCTAAAATTTCTGACTTCAGCTTTTAATATCTTCTTTCAACAATTTTCATCACCTTCAAATATATTTTTCCTAGTTCTAGCATCAGATCATTGGTACCATGTCACAAGTAATATGTCACTGGTGCCACATTTAAACATCTGTGGACAATCAATACAGACAGGCTGATCACAGCTAGAAAATTAACTAAGCAATTAGGTTTTAATCAGTTAAAACCAATTTCATTTATTGTTTTTTTTTTATTTTGATGGCAGATGAAACAATTCTGTTTTCCTCCACCAGCCAATCTACAATTTTTAGTTCCTCAGTCACTTCTGTAATTATGGTGATGTCTATGCTTTGCTAATGAGGTTATAATGAAACTGAAACATGTCTAAGGTTGTCTCCCTTGCTTACCAGACAAACCCCAAAAATTCTAATTCATTACTTTTATAATACTTTATTACATAATCATTTCCTGTCCGATTTTTATTGTTCCTTGCATTACATGTTAAACATATTCTTCATTATAATTTAGTTGACTCAGGAAACTCTATTATTGACTCACACTGAGCTCTTCCTTTCTCACCTGGAGTTGTTCACTCCAGGTCCATGATTCCCTGCACCACACACACACACACACACACAAAATATATATACATACACATATATGTATTTACGTGTGCTGTCTTTTTTTGTATATATATCATCATCATCGTTTAACATCCGCCTTCCATGCTGGCATGGGTGGGATGGTTTGACAGAAGCCTGCACCAGACTTCTGTGACTGTTTTGGCAGGATTTTTACAGCTGGATGCCCTTCCTAACAAGAATCACCCAGCAAAGTGGACTTAGTGCTTTTTACGAGGCACAAGCGAGGTCAGTTTTGGCAAGGTTTTTACAGCTAGATGCCCTTCCAAATGCCAACCACTTTACAGTGTGGACTGGATGCTTTTTAAGCAGCACCTGCACTGAAAGGGTCACCAAGTAACCTGCAAGACAAACATCTTTTGAGAGGGGGGGTACATTGGAGGAGGTGATCTTGTGTTAGATGATGAAAGGTTATAGTGAGAGAGAGAGACAGGTGTCTTACTGTAGAGGAGGTACAAGGTTATTTGGCCAGAGAGAGAGAGAGATCAGGAATGAGGACAAAAATAGGTGTGCTGCTGCAAAGGAGAGACCTGGTTACCCAACCTGAAGGAAGTGCAGGAGGAGAGAGAGAGAGCGGGAGATAGCAGGATAGAAATGGTGGCAAAGCACTGGGCATATTCATGAGGGACAGTGATCAGAATAAAAATGGATGGTCGAGTAAAGGCAGAGAGGGTGGTATAAATGGTGGGAAGTGCCAGGGCATAACCTTGAGGTTCAAAGATCATAATACAAGTGGCAGGATATTGCCAAAGAAGCATGATCAGAGTGTGGGGAGGGGAAGTTGGTGGTGAAAACTTGGGTATATAGAGTTAGGGGCAGGGGCTACCAGATAGCAATGATACAGAGAAATAGGGCTGTGAGGACAGGGTTGGGGAGTGAGAGGTAAGCATAGTGCATGAAGGAGGAAATGTGAGGAAGAAAGATGTAGTTAGGTTTGTTGGGGGTAGGTGTGTGGGTGGAACACAGGTCGGTGGGGGGGGGGCTAGTGGGTAGCAATAATACAGTGAGACAGGGCCAAAAGGACAGGATTGGGGAGTGGGCAGTAAAGAAGTGAAAATGTGAGGAAGAAAAAAGATGTAGTTTGGTTTGTTGTGGTAGAGTGTATGAGAAGTTTTTTATATGTGGGTGGGACACATACCACTTCTAGAACTCAGTTTTGCTGACATGGGTGGATCTTCTCAGGAACCTCATATTGCCAGACATCTTGGTCCATTGTCATTTCTTCCTGTGAGACCCAACATCCTGAGATAGGCCCTTACCACTTCATCCCATGTCTTCCTGGGTCTCCCTCTTCCACAGGTACCATCTACTTTCAGTGATTGGCATTTCTTTATGGAGCTGCCTTCATTCATACACATCACATGTCCAAACCAATGTAGTCTTCTCTCTTGCATGTTACATTTCATTCCTCTTATGCCTAACTTTTCTCTCAATACATCTGCACTTTGTCGTACATGCGCACTGATGTTGCACATCCAGCAGAGCATATGTCTTCTGCATTCAGAGCCCATGTCTCTCTACCATGGAGTATAGCTGGTCTGCACACAAGTATCATACAGTCTACCTTTCGCTCCGAGAGAGAATCCTTTTGTTGCCAACAGATGTAATTTGCTCTCTAAACTTCCTCCATCCTTTACTTATTCTAGAAACAATACTTTCAGAGCATCCTCCACCATTACTAATTTGGTCACCTAGGTAACAGAAACTATCTTCAACCTCAAGAGGGCCTCCTGGCCATTTCAGAGAATCTAAGTCCCATGTGCTCGTAGTGCTCATTGTTATATATTTTATATATAAAGAGAGAGCGAGAGAGATGTATGTATGCAGAATAAAATGTTATTTCACTTGAATGTTTCAGCCAAGATAAAACAAATGACTCCAATGGATCAGATGATGTTCAGCTGACAGGACATGCAGAAGGTATTTCTTCACTTTCTTGCCCTTTGATGTACCCTTTCTTATTGCCACCTACACTATCATACTTTCTTATGTGCATCCCCCTTAATGTCTGTAGATGTGTGTGTGTGTATGATCATTGTTTAGTGTCCACTTCTCCATGCTTGCATGGGTTAAATGTGTATTTATATATATATATATTAGTTGTGGCAGATGCTGGTAGCATGTGAAAAGCACCTTTTGAGTGTTGGGCCTCACAGAGGCAATGACAAATGACAAAGACCTTTGGCATTATGTTACGTTTGAGAAGAAAACCCACCAAGTCAAGTGAAATTGCTGTTGTGGCAGATATTGGTGTCATGCAAGTGGCACATAAAAGCACCCATTACAGTCTCAGAGTGGTTGGCATTAGGAAGGGCATCCAGCTATAGTAACCATGCCAAATCACACTGGAGTCTGGTGCAGCCTTCCAGCCTTGCCAGCCCTGGTCAAACCGTCCAACCCATACCAGCATGGACAGTGGACGTAGAATGATTATACACCCATGTGTGTATATGTGTGTATAAATACACACACACACAATGTAAATACACGACACATGTATGTATATGTTTCTGTTGTAAACACCATAAATAGTGTTGTTGTTGTTGTACCAGTGTTCTTGCTTTTATTTCTCCTCTTATTGATAGCAGCAGAAATTAAAAGAGTTGTGAAGCTGGAAATTCCACCACCAACAGCAGCCATTCATGAGAGCTGACCTAAAATGCATTCCTTTCATTGTTGGAATTTTCTAAAAGAACCCAAACATTATTCATATTGTTCAATAATTCTATAAAATATAGGATCAGAGCAACATTCTACCTGTTTTACCATTTCAACCATTTCCACTTGGTCTGAACACTTCTTTCTTCACTTGTCTTGTCTTGTAGTTTGCATTACCAGTTTTGTTCTTTGTCACAGTCAACAGCTTCTGTTGTCACTGTTTTATAAAACAAATGACTATTGGCATTGTCTGCAATGGAATCACATATGTGATTACTTGACTTGCTAAAAATAGCACCCAAATCCTTCTCCAACCACATGCTTCTATCTCGACAGAAAAAGGATACATTGGATAATGTATATTCTGGATAGCTGTAAAGAAGGAATGGTCATGGTTGGCATACCTTTGGTTATAGGATTAAGACTCACCTGGAGCTAATTATCAACTGTAAACCCCTTCACACCTGGCTGCCAATCAGCCAAAATATTAAGATTATTTAACATTTGTTGTTAATGAAAAATGGATCTTGCATCAGTTTTAATAGTTTGTGGAAGTATTTAGTGACAAAACATGAAACTGGTTGAGTATTCCTTAGTCATTTGTATTTAATACCTCATGCTATCAAATTCTTTAACCCTATCATGCCATGTTCCCAGTATACCGAGAACAGCCTGAATGAAATCTCTATTGGATTCCCGTTAAATCTGTAATGAACAACTCACGGAGAAAAAGAAGATAAAATACCAGAAATAGACAACCGATCGTGTCACAGCTTTTTGTAGTCAAGTGTGTTGATGATTCATTGTTAATGGTGTCCTCCATAGCTGTTGTTTACTTTTGCCTTTAATCGGAAAGAAAAAAAAAGGGGATCTTTTGTGAAGAAAGATGGGCTTGAGGGATGCAGTGGTTTGTCTGGTAAACAAGCAAGGCCTAGACTCTTTGCAGTTGAAGAAATGATTGATGATATTTATTCTTTGGGTGAAGAGTTCACACTTGTGCAGACAATGAGAGTGATTCGGACAATGAAACTGGTGAAAGCGATGAGGAAAGTAACAATTCAGATGAACAAATACGGTGGTTGAAAGATAGGCCTATTGTTGTTGGTGTTGTTCTGAATTTTTCTCTTTTTTTTTTTTTTGTGATTCTGTCCATTAATTTGTCTGCAATTATTACTCTTGAGCTGTGTATGCAACTATTTATGATTTTGCTGAGGAGCCCAGGTGGAGGGCAAAGTTAGACACAAGGGCTGAGAGAGTTAAACATTATCAATCAGTCTGTTATTATATACACACACACACACACACACTCTTTCTCTTGTGTTTGACATCTGTAAATTTTTATATTTTGTTTTTTCTTTGTTTATAGAAAAACAAACAACTAGAGTCCAGTAACAGCAGAGATTGTTTGTGTCAGCAGTAAAACTGTTACAAAGTTCATAAGCCAAATTTATGTTTTTTGACTAAAGCTACCAGTTTAAATGCTTCTGATGAATGTCTTCTTCAGAAAACCAATTTGATTTCTTTGTAATAGAATTATAAATTCTAGAAATGTCCATTTATGTTTATAGTTTCCCCATGTCGTTAGAAATACTGGGTGTGGTCCAACATGTTTAAATATTTCTACAGAAACTGTTATAGGTTTGGCGCTGGTCAGTGTCACCTGTTAACTGGTCATCTGTCATTGGTTGCCATAAAAACTATTTCCTGCAAGAAAAGTTGGGACCAGCAATGTAATGTTTAGTCCAAGATCACAGCACAGTGACAGTAGCAGGGTATAAACTGCTCAACTTTTGGCTGGTAGTCACACATGTACATCTGTATACTCACACGCATACTTATCATCATCATCAATTAACGTATGGTATGAGTTGGACAGTTTGATCAAAGCTTGCAAGCTAGGGATCTGCACTAGATTCCAGTCTGATTTGGTATGGTTTCTATGGCCGGATGCCCTTCCTAATGCCAACCACTCTACATAGTGTGCTGGGTGCTTTCACATGGTACCACAGGGGCACTTTTGCTTGACACTGCACAGGATGATATATCAATCAAACTAAGAAATGATGACAACATTGTTACATAACTTTATTGAAGATTATGATCATTGTTGATGATGATCATCATCATTTCTGATGGCCAGAGGAACATGTTACACTGCTTTGTATGCATAATTGATTGACTCTAAACTTCTTCTGGTAGACTTTTCAGAGTTTCCAACAAATATATAATGTGGTGGAGGTGAGGTTTGTGTGGTATCAGAGTTGTTAACATCAGAATTACTCATCCAGATAATTCAGGAGCTGGAGATTATAGATAGCCTTACATGTTAAATTATCTTCTTTGATTTAGTATAAAGTTGCCAAATTCACACTCCCTCGCAGGTCAAGAGGTCATCAAGTTTAAAAATATGTGAGTACAGTGAACAGAGAGAAAAGCAAATTATTACTGGACCTCCACTATTCTAATCAATGGCAGGGAAATATGCATTTGGGTTAAAACAGGGAAAAAGAGTGAGGTGTGGAGTCTACTACAAATGTATATTAAAAGTATGTAAAATTCTAAGTTAAATGTCCACTTTTATTGTCCATTCAAGAAATATTAGGTCTACTTTAATTAAATTAATTGAATAAAAATAGAAGCAATAGTTTAGATTAAAGATTAATCAAGTAGGGGTGAGAGAATCCATAAGAAGAGAATGTGGACATAGATCTTAGTTAGACTTAGGTAAGTTGTTTATTTAGGATTTTTGTGTGGAAAGTTTAGGAATATTTTATTAAATAAATGTGAACAGTGGCTTGTGGTGCTTTGTAATTAAGTTGAATTTACCATTGAAATTTTCCAGCACCTCCATTGCCACCTGTATGAGGAAGAGCACTATCTACATGAAATGAAGTAGTCTATATCTATTCTTAGAGATCCCAGGTGAACTTGGCCAATTAAGTGCAGTTTCCCTTTTGTATGGTTATGTTATCTAGTCTTGCATTTTGAAGTGGTAACACCTATGTAATAATACACACTCAGGTGTTTTGGCCAAGCACTTATATAGTAGATTATTCTTCAGACATTAGTTATCTAAAGGACATTTATCATGGTGCCTACAGTTACACATTCTATTAGGTGTGTAGTCATAAGAAACCTTATTTATTGAGAGCTATGTGCTATACTGTAAACAACACCAGCTGCAGTATAGGTAGAAGTAGTTTCTGATAGAGGGTCTTACTGTCAATTAAGGCCCTCTATCAGCTTTTGCACCTTTAGTGCAGTTTTATGTATGATTTATGTTTTCTGATAAATTCTCCACTTAACCATCTTTCATTTTGTCTTTGGTTCCTTCTGGCAGGAATGACTGGGTCATATGAGGTCGGAGATTGTTTCTCTACAGGTCAGGTGACCTATCGTGTTGTACAGGTGACACAAGATGGTAGTGAAGCAACTGCTCAGGTAGTGTCTACCACAGGGTTTCCCGCTGGTGCTCAAGTTGCTCAGGTGCGTGACATTTAGTATCCATAACCTCTCTTTCTCTCCCTCACTCTCTCACTCTACCACACATGTAAACAAAAGTATTCTAAATTTGCATAAATTTCATATTTGATATTTTAAAATAATGTGTTAAGTGCTACACATAACACTAACTCCTTTCTCTATCCTTAAAACTCTTTAGCAAGGGAATGAACGTCACAACATTGTAGCTTCCACAACCTGCCAAGAAACAATTATTGTTCCTTAGAAATCAATCTAGGAGCCTTTTTGAGGTCACAGCTTCAAAGTTTTTTTTCTATTCATATCATCTATTCATCTATTCATATCATTAACTTAGTCTGTCCAACTGAAACAGGTTCCACTTATTGTTAACAGGTAGCTGGTGGGGGAGGGGCATATTTCAAGCATCTCAGTGCTAATTCTTCATGAACCAGGAGCTTTCAGTCTTCATGTCCTTAATCGCTTTGTGTGTATATGTAACAATGTGAGATTAGCTTAGTCTACTGTAGTGATTGTGATCAGAACAAGGTGTTGGGTGACAGCTATGTTAATGATTAAAATTAATTTGGTGATACATAGCTATCATGAATAGCCAATTAGCTAAACATCATGTTGCTCTTCTAATCATAATTAATTCAATATCCTCAAATTCTTTGAATGTTGTGACTGATCAAATCAGTGGCCATGACCCTCTAATAAATTGAATTAACAATCAAATTAGTTGAGGCCATAATTTTTTAGTCACTTTTTTAATTAACCACTGTAATTCTCTAATCATCAAATTAGTTGTTTAAAAATGCCTCACTAGCCATCCTATAACATTGTTTGTTGCAATCTTTTATCTGTTTCTCTCAACAGGCTGTTATTCAGACACCTTTCAGTAACGGAGGAAGTCCAACACCTGAAAGCCAGGCAGAAACAAGGTTTACATATTTCCCAACTTCTGGGTCGACAGGAGAAAGTGCAGTAGCATCACCAGCAGAGGTGCCAACTGCCACAGCAATCGGACCTGTCACTGCAGCTGGAGGTAAGACTCTCTTGCACACACACCGTTGCCACAGCAACAAACGCTGTATGTTTGTATCTATTGTGTGTATAGCAATCAAAATCTGTTGATTTCAATGAACCTAACTGCAAAACAAGCCCATGCTGTAATACTACTGTACTTCACAGACAAGTAGGGATCAGCAGAAGGGACATACCTAGGTTTTAAAATACAATTGTTCAATGTGTTGTTCTTTTTGTGGATGCTTAACTTCCTTGAAATAGCAGCTAAATGTCTCTCAAATTACACATGACTGTGTTAGAGATGTCGTCCAAGATATATAAACAGATAAGCTGATGATGGCTGCAACACTTTCTTGTTTTTTAATAGAAAACTATTATTATTATAATGCTTGATTATAATAATGCTTGATGACAGAGAGGAGTTGTCATTTTTCTGTGGCCCCTTTTTTTAGGGGCCTTGAAGATCAATGAAAGAAAGTTATCCTCAAGTCTGTTTCCAATAAACTCTGACCAATTAGTGATGATGGAAACTATTCACTCTCGCAGCCTCTTATTAACAAATCATTTATGTTCAAGGCATCGACTTCATTATAGCAAAACGATTTTACTAAATCCTTCCGGACATGAAGGCAGTATTTCTAATAAAAGTATTTTCATTCTGATTTTAGAATTATATTTTAATGGCTGAGAATAAGAGGGACAATGCTAATGATCTTTTTTAGGGTCTTCACTCGTTTGTGGCAAGGAGACCTAACTTGAATTCTTGCAACAGTCTTTTACCCTTTCGTAACTTTTAGGTTACAACTGAAACTGGTGTTCATTGGATTCAGTTCACTGTTTATTATTTCTGAACGTTTTCAGGTCAGTTCTATGTGATGATGTCTCCTCAGGATGTCCTTCAGAGTCAACGTAATATTGCTCCCCGAACAAACTACAGCCCTAAACTA
>NC_142947.1:48125149-48127289 GCF_046866305.1 Octopus bimaculoides | reverse complement strand
CTCCACCGGAAGTGCATTCCTCTGTCATCCTGTCATCCTCGGCTGTCTCCCGGAACCCATCTAGTGGCCTTGGCCATCCTCTCCCCAACCTTTGGGTAGCGCATTAAGTTTGAGTAATGTTTGCAGGTTGTAGGTACTGTTTTGCTTATGAATTCTTCCAATTGCAAGTTTTCTTTTCAGGTACACGACACTGCTGCTTCCCCCTTTCCCAGGCTACAGGCCCACACCCCCAACACCCATACTGTTAGGATTGGCACTCTCAACGTCGGCACGCTGAAAGGTAGATCTGGCGAAATTGTTGAGATGCTTGAACGGAGACGCGTAGATATGTGCTGCATCCAGGAAGTAAGATGGAGAGGAGGTTCTGTGAGGTTCCTCACAGGCAAAGAACACAGGTACAAGATTTTCTGGGCAGGGAACACTGACGGGGTCGGGGGCGTAGGAATACTTCTAGCGGAGAAATGGGTGGATAAGGTAATCGAGGTCGTTAGAGTAAGTGACAGAGTACTTAAGATTAGACTAGTGCTTCATCATAGATTAGCTACTGTCATCTCAGCCTATGCACCTCAACCGGGGCTACCAGATGGTCTGAAAGACCAATTCTATGACACCCTCTTGCAAACCACCTCGTCGACGAGTGACAGGGACCTTCTCTTTGTGGCTGGAGACTTCAACGGTCATGTCGGACGTCGTGCTGGAGGCTTCCATGGCATACATGGAGGCTATGGCTTCGGTTCCCACAACGAGGAGGGAACCAGACTGCTGGAGTTCTGTGATGCAACCGATCTTATGGTCTGCAATACCAACTTCAGGAAACCTGCCAGTCACCTAGTCACCTACCGCTCCGGCAGACACTCTAGCCAAATCGACTACATCCTCGCCAGAAATAGGGAAAGAGGGCGGCTTATAAATGCCAAAACCTACCCTGGCGGAGAATGTACCCCACAACATAGATTAGTAGTTAGCGACTTTGGGATCAAGGCAAAATGGGTGCCCAGAATTAGACCGGCTTGGAGGAGAAGGGTGTGGAAGCTTAAAGACCCTGCAAATGGACAGAGACTTAGAGACAAGTTACTTGAAGCATTTGACGAAATAGAAGGGGATATAGCATCATACAACATGGAAGACAATTGGAGATTTCTGCGGGACAACCTGTTGAAAGCCACCGACCAGATTTGTGGGTGGTGTAAGGTCCCCTCCCGACCCAGAGTAATGTGGTGGTGGAACAAGGAGGTAGACAGGGCTATCAGACAAAAGAAACAGGCTTGGAAGGACTGGAAGAACGGTGGTAGCAGGGAATTGTACCAATGTGCCAGAAGGGAGGCTAGGCGACGGGTTTATTTAGCCAGAGGGGAAGCAGATAAGAAAAGATTTGCCAATGTTCTGCGCCGTGAGGACCAAAGACTCAAGGTATTTCGTGTTGCAAGACAGTGTAGGAGAGAGAATAGTGATGTTGTAGGAGAGAAATGTGTTCGCATGGATGATGGTACGCTTGCACTAAATGAGGATGCAAAGAAAGAGATCTGGAGATGCCACTACGATAGATTGCTTAATAAAGAGAATGAATGAGAGGAAGAGAGCCTGCCGTATGCCGACCCAATAGAGGGACCAGCTATCCGAGTTGATAGTACCAGGGTAGATAAAGCAATTAAGAGTATGAAGACCGGGAAAGCCCCCGGCCCATCAGGAATCACTGCAGAGATGCTCAAAATATCTGGCAGTGTTGGCTATAGCCTAGTCACCCGTATTACGAACCAGATGATACACGAAGGAGTCATACCCAATGACTGGTGTAGCAGCATCATAGTCAACTGCTACAAAGGTAAAGGTGACGCTTTAGATACAAATAATTACAGAGGCATCAAGCTGTTAGATCAGGTTATGAAAGTTACTGAGGTGGTGAGGCAAGACCTTCGTACATTGGGCCTCACCGAGGCGATGACTACTGACCGAGACCTTTGTAAATGTGCTGTGCGTGAGAAGACCCGGCAAGCCAAGTAAGATCGTTGCCAGTGCCCCTGGACTGGTTCTTGTGCGAGTGGCACATGAGATGCACCATTTTGAGCGTGGCCGTTGCCAGTACCGCCTGACTGGCTCCTGTAGGATTTTCGAGCGAGATCGTTGCCAGTGCCCCTGGACT
>NC_142947.1:48025149-48117649 GCF_046866305.1 Octopus bimaculoides | reverse complement strand
AATGAATGACCCTCTCATATAAGCAGTATCATTTCCAATATTCTACAAAAACGTGCCTGACCATGGGGAAATATTGCCTTTCTTGGAAACAGGTTGATTGCAGGAAGGGGATCTGCCTCAGTAAATTCCATCTGACCTCTCATTGGAAAGTGGACGTTAAAATGATATCACACACACAAATACAGTCAATCCAAACAAGAAGCAAGAAAAAACAAAAACGCAAGGACATGGTACAAGTACTGTGTTATTGGACATTCAGGAAAATAAAGAAGATTTCACGTTTCGAGCAGAGCTCTTCATCAGAAATATAGAAAAAGTCTAAAGAGGGAGAAAGAAAATTGCCAATGATACATACGTGGTAGGTGTTATTGGTGGCGACAAAAAGGGAAAGAGAAAAGTGGAAGTAGAACAGAAGATAGGGAGGAGGAGGAGATAAAGTGGGTCGAGTCACAGAGAAATTGTAATGATTTCCCCAATCAAGGTGTAGAGTGGCATAATCTGAATGAAGAAGAAGAGTAATCTGGAGGTACATTTCAGGAATTAAGGTACTCCAAAGTCAGTCAGGAGGCCAGGGTCCATGTGAACATGTGGTATATAGTCAATCTGAACAAGCAAGAGAAAAACAACATGAGGACGTGGTACCGTGTTACTGGACACTCAGGAAAGGAAATATATGGAAAAAGCTATCTTCAAAAATTACTTTAGTAGCAGACACACAACAGTGACTGCTGAAGAGCCATGAAGATTTTCTGACTTGATAAAAGGATTCTGTTATAACCAGCAGAATATATCTATCCTTTGATGCCTTGCACTCACCTCTTCTTCGGCAATGGCTGTATGGTCAACCAATACCTTGTTAGTGGAACTGGCAGACAAAAACTATATGGAAGCCCACCAGTATATCATTACTATATTTATCCTACACCAGAGCAGCATCCAATTAATAACCATCTCATAAAATTACTTTGGAAGATGGGAATAATGAGCAGGAGCCATAATAAATAGCAGCGGAGCCTTTTTGAGGCACCCAAAAACGTTTCTCATAAAAAAGAACTTAAATATAAATCCTTTAAGATTCTGTTGAATTAGGTACTTAAATAGAAGCAGCTTACTTGGTCAGTATAATCTGCACACCCAAACAATATTAATTGAATACTGAATGTCAAGACTCCGTGCAGGGGGTATTTGTACCTGATATTCCTGCCGTGTGTGCAGACAATGCAACCCAGCCAAGTGAAGATATCTGCCCTTGGTAATTCAGACCTGTACTTTCTATAGTATTTCCAAAGTGCAGATTCCAAGTTAGGTGAAGAGAATATGAATGAGTAACAAAGATGTACAAGTGTCAATTCATTATGGCCATTTCAAGCAGCTCCATTTGATTGATTAATGAAAACATTCCATCAATTTGAAAGAAACCATTCTCATCAGATGACCACATAGACTTCAAACATAAAGGATAAAAAATAAAGTTATATCCTTTGTTTGAAGTCTATGCAGTCATCTGTACATCTCTGTTGCTCATTTAGATTCTCTCTCTCTCTCTCTCTCTCTCTATATATATATATATAGGCACAATATCTCTGTGTGTGTGTGTGTGTGTGTAGTCTCAATTTATATGACCCACCTTAGCTACATTTTTCTATAAAGAAGGCAATATTGAAATGACCGGATAAAAAATATAACTGAACTGATTTTTGTTAATTTGATATATTTCTTATGCTTTTTTATTTTTTTTTTAGCATCAACTGGCTCCAGTGATGGTAAGTGACCACTAAATTTTGATTGAATCCCAGTTAGGGCAACGATGGTCATAGTAGTGGGGCACATTCCACACAGGGGATAGTGTTAAAGGCTATACAGAATTGCAGTTAAAAAAGTGGTCCAGAAGTTAGTGTTATTTGCTGTAATCAAAAGAGTGGAAGAAGTGTCCAGTGTCAAGTGAAGGAATCACTGTTCACTTAAAAAACTCTGTCAATCATTTCCATGTAAATGTTGAAACAGAAGGAATTATTAGAAATATTATTTTGATTATTGAGAGAAAAGAAATGAATTTTTAGAGTAATAATAGTTGTAACCCTGGAAATATTGTAAGCGGTAATATAACAACTGTAACCAAGTGGTCACGAGTTCAAAACTTACTCCTGCTGTTGTGTTAAATGCTAAGGTATAATATTAACTCTTCTTGTCTGAGTTTACATGAATGACAATGAGTTCGATTATGCCTCAATGGTTGAGTGAGTTGCATTATTTTTACTGAGCTGTAAAATATCCATTTCAGAATTTAGGGACTGAAAAAATTTTAGTTTATACAAACATGGTCATCTCTTGAAAGGTTTTATACTTCAAGAGTTTACAGCAGGCAGACTTTGCTGTTAGCATATTCCACCTCAACCCACCAAAATGTTTTTTTTTTCTTTTGTAGAAATGTGTTTTATGATAGAGACTAATTGAAGGTGTTTTTTTTTTTTGTTTTTTATTTCAGCTGCTAATTCTCTACTGATGGTGTGCAGTACAGGGTTGATTATGATGAATATCATTCAGACATGGCTCAAGTGATCCTGTTTCCCTGGTACTCTTCACTGAAATTTAAATATTTCTAGTTTATACCTTATGGAAAAATTCTAAATTATTAAAACATTTCAAAATCAAGTATTTCAGATTTTATATTAATGACTTTCTAAATAACTGGTTGAATATTTTGTAATACTATTTTCTGGAAAATAAAGACAATAGATTCTCTTGGAATTGGTTCCATGGCTGTGAGGTAATTTATGTTTGACTGCTAACATGGTCATGGGCCATAACACTTGAAGGATAATTAGTCTTCAATATGAAGGACATCCAACTGGAAAAATCTATGCAAATGTCAAAATTTGCATAACCCTCCAACCCATTACATCCTAGAACGAAACATAATAATGAAAGTAATGTTTTTTCTGATAGAGATGAGAAAGTCTTGTAAGAATGTCACTTGTCCTCATTCTCTAAAGTTGAGAGATGCTGCTTAAATCTGTATGTGATGTCTTTAAATCTTGCCATAGGAGCTGGTTTCAAGACTTTAAAGCAGCTGTGTGTTTGAATATTGCCCCAACTAATTCCTCACCAGGTCAACATTTAAGAACATGGGCCCATGTTTTTGATCCAAGAAAACCATTTGGTCTCAAAATCTTCTGCTGATAAACTTTCAGGGTTTTCCTGTAAAAAGTAAATAAAAGATACAGCTGTAATGTTTGGAGTACATAGAAAGAGAGTACAGATTATTAGAAGTGTTGTAACAGTATGTGTTATGTTAGGAGGAGAAATGTTGACGTCTGCTCTTTTGTGATTACAGAGTAAGTCTGTTCAAATGACTGCACTACTTAATATATACATATTTGTTTATTTGAAGCTTCACAATGTCGCTACTCTGAGTTTTTCCATTCTTTATTCTTCACATTATTTTCTTCGCAGTGAAGAACGGAAATGAAAAACGTGACGAAGTGAAATCCCAGCTCGGAATCCATGAATAAACTCTGTTACGCATATTGAGTCAGTTTCTTCTCTCCTTTGCAACCCTCAACACCCGCACACTCACACGTGTAACTACATGCACTCACATAGATACAAAGAGGCACATGCAGGTTTATATATTTACATGTTTGTACATGCACGCGTATATATATATATATATATATATATATATATATGGCTGTATGGTTAAGAGGTTTGCTTCCCTATGGTTTTGGGTTCAGTTCCTGTGGTATCTCTTGGGTAACCATCTTCTACAAGCAGTAATATTTATTTGCAATCTTCTACACAAGGAGGAAAACATTATTTGATGAAGGTGGGTGACAGAAAGAGCACCCAGCTGCAGAAAATCTGCCTTCACGAATCCTGTTTGACCAATGTAAGCATGGAAAGATAGACATTACAACAATGATGATGATGGCTGCAACAAGATTATTGCTCTCTTAAAGCAGCCCAAATGTGGTCTTTTAGACTCCTATACTTTTTCATACAGATGTGGCAATGATGGGCACCTCTTGCAGCAGGTGTTCATAGTTACCACCTTCACCGACACTTGGCTTATGTTCCAGCATTGAAATTCATTGAGTGTTTGCTTTTTCTTTTTTCTTTGGCCATGGTCAGCCATTGTATGTAACACACAGCAAAGGTGACAAAAGGCCTTGCACAGAGCTGATTCCTAAAAAGAACTAATCAACATCATTAGACGCAAGTTGCAGGTGTTACATCAGAGTTTGCTTCTCCTGAGATGTCTAAAGACAAGGGGGTTTCTCACTCCTCGTTGGGGAATGACCATTGTTGACTCTACTTGAGTTTGTGTCCTTTGACAGGTTTTGTATTTTATATTGCAGGGTCTTTAAAAGCATTGACAGGGTTGCCAGTCGCTGATAGCCTGGACTGGGTTAACGTGTGTGTGTTTTACATATTTAGACTTTGAACCCTTTAGCATTTAAACCAGCCCAAATATTCTTCTGGTTTTATGTTCAAACCAGTCAGATCCAGTCTCTCACACCTACTCTATGAATAAGCTTCACATTTGACAGAATAATCTGAATGCTAAAGAGTTAAAAAGCATTTCTTTTATCTGAATGAAACATTCACCTCGGAAGACGAATGTTGAATTTTCATCCACCTGTGTCAGCCATTTATGAGCAGATAACAAAAACGGAGCAGGGCTTGACCAGCCAATTACAGCCAGAAATACAAGTTTTAACATGTTGCATAGCGATTCTCTTGACCAAAATAGAAGAAATTTGAAATAAATTAAATTTATGGTTCTCTATTTGAGAGGAGAATGTCACATATTAATTGGAGTTAAATGCAGAGAATCAGACATTTTTTTCTTTGCTATGGAACTACTTGAAAATGTCAAATCAAACATTTTTTCCACAAAATATATTTGTAAAACAGGAGTATATTCTTTTATTCTTGGACGTGTTTCAGCCAGGTGGCTGTGGTCATGCTGGAGCACCATCTTATAATTCTAAGGAAACAATCAGCTGGCACCTTGGCCATTATAGACTCTTTCAATATCAATCCATGTGCATTATTATAGACTAAGGTCAACTTCAGAGTCAGACACTGGGGTTGATGCAATCGACTGGTCCCTTGTCCTTACAAAAATATTTCAGGCCTTGTGCTTATAGAAGAATGGATTATTCTTGTTATTAAAAATCCTTTGAATCCTGCATTGTGCCATATCTTGCCAAGTGTCATCTTGATCCCTGAGGAAATGACGAAGGGCTCGAGAGATGCGTCAAGCTAAGTAGAATCTGTGTTCTCCATTATTATATAAATACATGAGCGAGTGTATATCATTCTGTTTGGCCATAGTGATACGAATAACCATGCAATTCATATAAAAGATTATCATCTGACCTGTTGATTGACCAGTTTGTCATCTGATGCTGGCAATTCTGTGTTGTAACCAAGATCTTGTGACACAACCTGTATAAACAAAATATAGAAGAATAATGAGGAGAAATTCCCAAAAGATTAATCAGTTACAACAATTTTAGGGAGGATTACATTTTCTTAAGTCAGTTTCAGGATTTGAGCATAGAAAGTGGAGGGTTGTGAGGTCTTTAGGGTCGTGTCGAGGGTTACTCAACTCGCTGGTGCCAGGAGAAAATGCAACAAGCATGCTGTAAAATGGTTTGTGATAGGAAGAGCATCCATCCAGCCATAAGATCTAAACCAAATGACAGTTATGACCAGTAGTTCTAAGAAATGGCCCCACACATCCAACCCATACCAGCATAAAAAGCAGACATGGTGATGATGACCAGTCCCAGGAAGATGTAAAGTGAACATCAATGGGATGAAAACACAGCAATCTACAGCTTCTTCAGAGGGGGGGTCAGTGTTAAAATAAGAGGCAGGAATGTCTTGATACTACAGGATCCAGGGCTGGACTCTACCTTCATCAAAACCCTTCTCCCTCCACAGAAACTGAATCTTAGTCTTTGATATGGGAAAATGAAGGATTCAAAGGATTTTTAAGAACAAGAATAATCCTTTCTTCTATAGACACAAGGCCTGAAATATTTTTGTGGGGACGGGGGACCAGTCAATTGCATCAACCCTAGTATCTGACTGGTACTTATTTTACTGACTCTGAAAAGATGAAAGGCAAAAATCAACCTTGGTGGAACTTGAACTCAGAATGTAAAGACAGACAAAATATTGCAAAGCATTTTGTCTGATGTGCTAACAATTCTGCCATCTTCTATAAATAGTAATAAAATGTTTTCTTAATATTGACCAACCTCTTTGATTGTTGTTGTGATGGATTTGCCAATCTGGAATTGTTCAATTGCTGAATTGACCTGGAAATGAAAGAAAGAAATATTTGAAACCAAATTTAGAATATTTTAATTTACAATGTCATTTGTTATCCTCTCATAACATCTTGTGGTTTAATGGGAGGCTGGAGACAAAGGGATACATTGCATAATATTTTGTGGTTTAATGGAGATATGAAAGAACATCTCTCTTAGCATTTTGTAATTGTGAGGTGGGTGGGTGGGAGTGCTTTTAAAACTGGGAGAAAAGGAAGAGCATCCAGGTGTAAAAACTTGGCTGAAATAAACTCCCATCCAGAAAAACAAACATTAAACAACCAGACAAAGGATGTATGTCTAAATTGTGAGGAATTTCACCAGAAAACACAGAATATTGTTTGGAAAAACAAGAAAACATGCATCGTCTTTAAAACAAAATATAATATTTTGGGGAAATGGAAAACCAATTCCTCAGAATTGAGAAATGGGGAAAAGTTTAAAATATTTGACTTACCTTGTTAAATAATGTTTTATGGCGTTTCTTAACAAAAGATGAAGTCGTCTTCAAGGTGTGTGTCAGTAAAGAGCTGATGGAGGGCAAAATGGGAAATGAATTTACATCGTTTCCAGTTTAGATAAGAAATTAAAACAAAACCCACAAGTTTTCAACATTTCAATGATTACTACTACTACTACTACTACTGATTCTACCACTGTTATTGCTATTGCTGCTACTGCTACTACTACTACTACTGCTACTAATAATAATAATCCTCTCTACAATCGGCACAATGCCTGAAATTTTGAGGGAGGGGGCTAGTCAATTACATCAAGTCCAGTACTCAACTTGTACTTGTTGACCCTGGAAGGAAAAAAAAGGCACAATGAACTTCAATGGAATTTGAACTCAGAATGTAAAAAGCCAGAACTATTGGTTCTGCTATTTCACCTTTTGCTACAAATAACAACAACAGAAATTGTTCCAAATGTTGACACAAGGTGAGCAACAGTTCTTGTATTCCTTAAAAAGGGGGTAACATGGCAAGGCGCATCTCAGCTGTGTAAATAGTAGGCAGCTTGTGAAACGCTTTCCCATGTTTGCAATGATCAAAGTAGAGTTTTCTATGGATCCTCTCTTGTTGCCGTGCCATCACTTTGTTTCCAAGCAACGTAATAATCTCCCTGTCTGTTGAACAACGAACAAGCTGGAGATTTTCATGTAGAGAACGGCAGACAAACAGAATCGTTTGAAGGAAACTTTCTTCTATGCAAGAAATGCTACAATGTGTCAAGACATGTCAAGAAACCTGGACATGTTGGGGGACATTAAGTAAAAGATACGGTCAGGAAGTCATTGTTTGCAAAACAGAGAATGCAAAAGAAAGACAAACTCATGCACACATATATACACATATCCACACACACGGGCTTGGACTTTTGTTAAGTGTTAGGACAGAAACAGGTTTACTTACGAACATCGATGAAGACAAGTTAGATATTTCAAAAGCGTGACATCTGGTTCTGGACTGTTGTGGTCAGTGACACCTGGCCAAAGACAGTTGTAGTGGTCAGCTGTAGATGTGGTCTCTGTCTGTGGACAGTTGTGAAGGTCCTTAACATCTGGCAGTAGACTATTGTGGTGGTCAGCTCTACATGTGGTCACTGGTTGTACACAGTTGTGGTGGCCAGTTGTGGATGTAGTCTCTAGCTGTGCACTGATGTGACAGTCAGTGACATCTGGGTGTGGACTATTGCAGTGGTCAGTTGTAGCTGTAGTCTCTGGTGAATAACAGTTAGTCAAAGCCATCCAAAAGTGGACATTGATTGGATGAAGTATCAGCAGTTTATGTAAGACTTTCTTGTTTTCTGTGGCCAATGGACAAACAGAAGAAATAGAGACAAGCCAAAGCGAAAACTCTGTGTGTGTGTGTGGTGTGTGTGTGTGTCCATCAACACAAATGATAGGATGGGGCATGATCCAGCAGCAGAAATAAATGTTTTTAACCGCCCACCCCACCACATTGGGCAAGTTCCTCCACTATAGTTCTGTCAGACAGAAACTCAAAAAGCATGTGTGTGTGTGTTTACATTTGTGCTATTCTGAAAATGACCCAGTTTTGAGGGGTAACACTGTTGTTGTTTGCCCTTGTCAACTGCTGGCTTTCTGCCTTCAAAAAAGTGTGAAATTAAAATATCTGTTACTTGGAAAAAGACAAACAGATCTAGCTTAGCAAGCGGAAGAGCAATCTGATTGTAAAAGAAAGTTTCAAGAATCTATTCGTCTAACCCCTGCTAGCATGGTAAAACAGATGTAAAAATGAATTAGTGTGTGTGTGTGTGTGTGTGTGCGTGTGAAATCATTATTCTTTCAATGGCTACTTTTCCATGTTTGCATGGGTCAGACAGGATTTTTTTGTATTTCTACAGCTGGATACCCTTCTTGTCACCGAAATATATGGGGAAGAGGATTTGAAAATGCTGAGGTCTTTTAAAGATGTTTATTGACTTGACCAGTTTCACTTCTTTTTTTTTTTAATTTTCAAAAGTAAAGTGTAAGGCTTTGTGTAGCCTTTGTAGTGTTAAACATTAGTTAACATATATGTATTAAAATACAGAGATAAGAGTCTTTGACAATGATTAAAAGAGGCTTTGTGTTTAAACAGTTTATGTAAAAGTGTTCAAAACAAGCAGTAAAATAAATTCATAATTGTTTATAAGTTCATCAAAAATCATGATTGTTTATAAGCATGTATATACAGAAAGAATTTGTAGACTGTATTTGATAGGAGAAAGTGTGTATTGCTTTGTCGTTCATCAGAAATCATAATTTTTTATAAGAATTTTAGGAGAATGACCTAACTTTTTTCTTCATCTCTAGTCATGTGAGTATGTGTACATATATATATATATATATATATATATATAGATTGCTTAATAAAGAGAATGAATGGGAGAAAGAGAGCCTGCCGTATGTCGACCCAATAGAGGGACCAGCTATCCGAGTTGATAGTACCAGGGTAGATAAAGCAATTAAGAGTATGAAGACCAGGAAAGCCCCCGGCCCATCAGGAATCACTGCAGAGATGCTCAAAATATCTGGCAGTGTTGGCTATAGCCTAGTCACCCGTATTACGAACCAGGTGATACACGAAGGAGTCATACCCAATGACTGGTGTAGCAGCATCATAGTCAACTGCTACAAAGGTAAAGGTGACGCTTTAGATACAAATAATTACAGAGGCATCAAGCTGTTAGATCAGGTTATGAAAGTTACAGAGAGGGTCATAGCCCAACTAATTAGGGAGCGAATCAATTTAGATGAGATGCAGTTTGGGTTTGTGCCAGGTAAAAGCACTACTGATGCCTTATTTCTAGTGAGACAGTTGCAAGAGAAATACCTAGCTAAGGATAAACCTCTGTACCTGGCTTTCGTTGACATGGAGAAAGCCTTTGACAGGGTCCCCCGATCCCTTATCTGGTGGTCAATGAGGAAACTTGGGATAGAAGAATGGTTAGTGAGAGCTGTGCGAGTCATGTACAGAGATGCTGCCAGTAAGGTGAGGGTTGGAAATGAGTACAGCAATGAATTCCGAGTAGAGGTAGGGGTCCACCAAGGTTCCGTCCTCAGCCCCCTCTTATTTATCATAGTCCTCCAGGCAATCACAGAGGAGTTCAAGACAGGTTGCCCCTGGGAGCTCCTCTATGCTGATGACCTTGCCCTAATTGCGGAGTCACTATCAGAACTAGAGGAGAAGTTTCAGGTGTGGAAGCAAGGTCTAGAATTGAAGGGCCTTAGAGTCAACCTAGCTAAAACCAAAATCCTAATAAGTAGGAAGGTAGATAAAACACAAACCCCTTCAGGTAGATGGCCCTGCTCAGTATGTAGAAACTCTATAAGATGTACCCGGTGCAAGCTATGGACACATAAGAGGTGCAGCAACATCAAAGGCAGGTTAACTAGCAAGTTAGTTTTTGTTTGTGGCAGATGTTCAGGTGCAATAAAGACTGTAAACAAACAGGAAACAACTTCTATCTCATTCCAGGGTGAAAAACTAGAGGTAGTCGATAGCTTCCGCTATCTGGGCGACCAAGTTAGTAGTGGGGGTGGGTGCGCAAGAAAGACGATTGCGCTGGTATGGACATGTGGTGAGAATGGATGAGGATAGCTGCGTGAAAAAGTGCCACACCCTAACAGTTAAGGGAACCCGTGGAAGAGGTAGGCCCAGGAAGACCTGGGCTGAGGTGGTGAGGCAAGACCTTCGTACATTGGGCCTCACCGAGGCGATGACTACTGACCGAGACCTTTGGAAATGTGCTGTGCGTGAGAAGACCCGGCAAGCCAAGTAAGATCGTTGCCAGTGCCCCTGGACTGGTTCTTGTGCGGTTGGCACATGAGATGCACCATTTTGAGCGTGGCCGTTGCCAGTACCGCCTGACTGGCTCCTGTAGGATTTTCGAGCGAGATCGTTGCCAGTGCCCCTGGACTGGCTTGTGCGGGTGGCACATAAAAGACACCATTTCGAGCGTGGCCGTTTTCGTGCAGGTGACACGTAAAAGCACCCACTACACTCTCTGAGTGGTTGGCGTTAGGAAGGGCATCCAGCTGTAGAAACTCTGCCAAATCAGACTGGAGCCTGGTGTTGCCATCCGGTTTCACCAGTCCTCAGTCAAATCGTCCAACCCATGCTAGCATGGAAAGCGGACGTTAAACGATGATGATGATGATGATGATATATATATATATATATATATATATATATATATATAAATGTCTGTTTGATGTCACATAAAACAATTTCACACCCATGCCAGCATGGAAGGTGGATGTTAAACGATGATGATGCTTCAAATGAACAATTTTTCAAGCTCATCATATGGAAAAAGGTGTTCACCTCTATTTTGGAAAACCAAAATGGAGGCTAACACCCTTCTCCATGTGGTCAGCTTGAAAAATTAAGACACTAGGATATTTTCCTACTTTTCTTAACATGAAACCATTGGTAACCTTAAATCACAAATAAAGAAATTATATCCACCAATGTGGTGTTGAGCACTCATTTTCATCGTTCGACATTTAAGTATATATATATATATATATATATATATATATATAATAGTATATGGACTGTTAGATATGTAATTCGTCTGACGTTCCGTGTGTCATGTGGTTCGTCTGAGTTCATTGTTTCATTGTTGTTGTCTTGTGGGACTGTCGGGGTAAAATGTCATTGATATATATATGGCGGATATGACTTTTGTTTATTCATAACGAACATTGGGTGAGTGCGTTCTTTGTATGTAATTGAACAATAAATGTAATAATTAAATTGTATAACTCGTTGTGTTATCTCTGCGAGTCACCTGAGGGAAACATAACAGAGTTTATTGGCGTCGCCGATAGGATACATGCTTACTTTACCGTAAAATTATTCATCGTAATAACAATGGCTGAAAAACAGACAGTAGAGCTTATTAAATTGTTTAGGGAACAAATGGATAAGCAAATGCAACAACATCAGAGAGATATGGACGCTCTGTTAAAACTGTTTGGTGCTCGCCAAGTTGAAGGCGATTCTAGTGGCTATTTTTCAGCTGCTTCAACAACAGTGTCGATTCCACCATTTACTGCATTTGATTCAGCGACAGAACTATGGCCTGATTACTGGTCAAGATTCCGTACGTTTGTGGCTGCTAATGCTGTACCTGAAAAACGCATGGCACAAGTGTTCCTGACCAATCAGACTGCTACTGTTTACAAACAACTTGCTAATCTGGCTACCCAACAAAATCCGCCTAAAGATATCAACAACTTGATAATGGACGAAATCGTTGACTTCATGAAGGAACAGTTCGACCCTAAACTTTACATTGTGAGAGAGCGTTTCAAGTTTTGGAGTGATATGCAGCGGAAGCCAGGCGAAACTCTCCAGGAGCTGGCAGCACGTATACGCCAGGATGCAGCTACCTGTGATTTTCCAGCGATCACCAACCCACAGGATGAAGCTCTGAGACAGAGATTCATATGTTCGGTTAACAATGAAGCGGTTCTGAAGGCGCTTTTTAAGATAAAAGACTCAGAACTAGATTTTGCCCGTGCTGTCCAGGTTGCCATTGAGACTGAAGACGCAGCAAAGGTTGCAAAAGAAACTGTATACGGTTCCAAAACCAAGCAGGTGTACAAGGTCCAGCAGAACAGGAATAAGAGTCCTCAAAAGAAACATCAGCAGTCTTATTCCACAAACCAGGAGAAATGCTACCGATGTGGAAAGGCCCACAAAGCAACAGACTGTCCTTTCAGGGAAACCAAATGTCATTTTTGTGACAAAAAGGGTCATTTGCAAGCGGTGTGTAGGAAAAAACAACATCAGCAACGCAATGGTCATTCACAAACTCCCGTGAAAAGAATCACAAAAGCTGAGCTAGTCAAGGCGATCCTAGGTGAAGTTTCCCGAGACACTCATAGTTTAATTGTGCCAGTAACAATCCAGAACAGACTGTTCACAATGGAATTGGACACTGCTACTACAGGCAATTTTGTTTCCTTGTCAGTCTGGAAACAACTTGGAAGACCAAAGCTGCAAGATGTCAAGCATCGCTATGAATCTGCCAGCAAGCACAACCTGCCTGTTCTAGGAACTTTCATGGGCCAAACCAAGGATCCAACAACTGGTAAGCAGGATCTTATACCTTACATAGTCACCAAGATCTCTGATCTTAATTTGCTGGGTCGGAATGCTATCCAGACTCTGGGAATTTCCGTAGACACTGCTCTAGGTTTGAAAAGCATAGACAGCCAAGCTAAGAGGGAAGGTGCAGAAGGGATATACCCAAAGACCTCAAGTGAGCCCTATGTTTCCCTGCAGCAAGATTGTCACATGTGTAATGAATTTCCAGATCTTTTCAAGCAAGAATTGGGATGTCTCAAGAACTTTGAACTGGAAGTGAAGTTCAAATCGGATGCAACACCAGTCTTTCACAAGGCACGTCCGGTCCCATTTGCTCTTCGTGACGACCTGGCCAAAGGTTACGAAGAAGGCATCGCCAAGGGAATCTGGAAGCCAGTCCAGTTCAACGAATACGGAACGCCAGTGGTACCGATTCGTAAAGCACACACTTCAAGCAACCTGAAGCCCAAACTACGGATTTGTGGTGACTACTCTGTGGGAATTAATGACCAACTTGCTGATCACCGTCATCCAATGCCACTCCCTGCTGAACTGATGCAGAAACTCGGAGGTGGATTCGGATATACAAAGATAGACCTTGCTGATGCCTATAATCAGATCAAGCTGGCTCTAGAAAGTCAACACAGACTCGCACTCAGCACTCACCGTGGAGTACTCCTGCAACAACGACTCCCTTTCGGAATCAAGTCAGCACCTGGTTACTTTCAGGAGATCATGGAAAACCTGACCCATGATCTACCTGGAGTGGCCGTCTTCCAGGATGACATGCTCGTCAGTGGGAAAGATGCAAACAGTCACTTAAACAACCTAAAGTGTCTGCTCACACGTCTAAGCGACAATGGACTCAGATGTCGCCGTGAAAAGTGCCAGTTTGCACTACCCAGTGTAGAATACCTTGGACACATTTTGTCGGCTGAAGGGATCACTAAGGGATCCTAAGTCGAAGCAGTCTTAAAGATGCCATCTCCAACGAACGAATCAAGCTTGAAATCTTTCTTGGGTTCAGTTCAGTTTTATGGAAAGTTTATCCCAAACCTAGCCAGTATAGCAGAGCCACTCTATTGCCTTACAAAAAAGTCAACTATTTGGAAGTGGGGAGATGAGGAACAGTCAGCTTTTGATCACTTGAAGAATGTACTTTCATCAAGTCAAGTTCTGATACACTTCGATCCAAACAAAACTTTGGGACTGGCTTGTGACGCATCAAACGTTGGTATTGGAGCAGTCCTGTTTCACCGCTATCCTGATGGAAGCGAGCGCTCAATAGCCAATATGTCCAAGACTCTTACTTTTGCACAGTGTAACTACAGTCAAATTCAAAAGGAAGCCCTAGCTAACATATTTGGCTTGCAGAAGTTTTACCAATATTTGTACGGTCGTAAATTCGTACTCATGACTGACCACAAGCCACTGACATCACTATTCAGTCCGAGGAAAGGGACGCCACTTCTCGCTGCTAACAGACTAGCACGATGGGCCCTGTGGCTGAACCATTTTGACTACACCATTGAATATCGGAAATCAGCAGATCATGGCAATGCTGATGCCCTCAGTCGCTTGCCATTCGGTGATGACAACGACTTTGACAGAAAGGAAAATGGTGAAGACATAGACATGGTGTGTGCCATCAAAGCTCTTAGTATTCAAGTCCAACCTGTGGATGCTAACGTCCTCCGTCAAGAGTCAGGGAAAGATCCAGTGATATCTACAGTGATGCGCTACGTCCGTGAAGGCTGGCCACCAAAGAACATGGAGATCAATGACGAAGTCAACAAGTTCCGTAAGTTATCAAACTCACTTAGTATCTGTCATGGATGCCTTATACATGGATCTAGAGTTGTGATTCCACATAGCTTGCAGCCAAAGATCCTCAATCTTCTGCATCTCGGACACTTTGGCATGGAACGCATGAAACAGCTAGCAAGAACTGCTGTATATTGGCCTGGTATCGATGCTGCTATAGAGATAGCCAGTCGACGATGTGATTCATGTAACGAACATCAAAGGCAGCCATCTAAGCCTCCAGTTCACCCATGGATGTTACCAGAAAAGCCGTGGAGCCGCTTACATCTGGACCATGCAATAAATTTTATGGGTAGAGATTGGCTGGTGATCACAGATGCTTATTCCAAGTACCCATGCATTCATCCTACTTCCTCCACGTCCGCCAAAGCCACTTTAAATCTGCTTGAGGAAGTCTTTGGGCACTTTGGATTTCCTCACACACTGGTCACCGATAATGCACCAACTTTTACGTCTGAGGAGTTCCAGAGCTGGTGCAAAGAACGCGGGATCACACACCTGACAGGGGCACCTTACCACCCAGCTACCAACGGAGCAGCGGAACGTTTGGTGCAGACCTTCAAACAAGCTCTGAGGAAGTCTTCTCTTCCGCCAACACGAGCACTTCAAGAATTCTTGATGCAGTACCGGAGAACACCAACATCCTGTGGATTCTCTCCAAGTGAACTTTTGAATAACCGGCAGATACGAACAAGGATTGATTCTCTGCTGCCATCGCCAACACACATTGCTCAAGGCAAACAGTCTAAGGAAGCACATAAGTCTCAGGTGACTCCAAGCTCGGCTGATGTCGCTAAAGTTACCAGGCAGTACAAGGCCGGAGATCCTGTGTATGCACTATACTATGGACCTCGCCGAGACAAAGATCCCCGATGGGTACCAGCAATCATTAAGAAGTCATTGGGTACTCGCTGCTTTAATGTGAAGGTCATACCTCATGGCCCGATGTGGAGACGACACTGGGAACAGCTGCGACCGCTGTACACAACTGAGGAAGACAATGAACCTGGTGATGCAGAAAACACTGTATTTGAATTTGCAACAGATCACCCGATGGAGATCTCGGAAACTGTGCCACTAACACAAAGACAAACCAGACCGCCACATCAGCAACAAGAGTCTACTACTAATATCCAGCATCATCATCATGACCAACACGATTCTACGATTACTACTAACCAGCAACAATGAAACAATGAACTCAGACGAACCACATGACACACGGAACGTCAGACGAATTACATATCTAACAGTCCATATAACAAGATGTCCTTTATGTTTATTCTACATGTATGATTTTGTAACTCCTATTGGGAAATGAAACACATGTAATGGTGAAGAAATAATACCAAAATTTTTTTTGAGTCTCCTGTATTGATATGTAATAACTTTATGAAAATTGCTTCTCAGGATATTTCAACTCTTGTCCATGCTTCACACAAACGTAACATCTGCATTTTCTTTTGGACAACTGGAATAAGCAGACGCGATTCCATTGGATTATAACCCTATCCACATACTATTCCCTGTGTGCGTGCTAGGATACGGAAATGTGTGTGTGTGCGCATATATACACACATATAAACAAAACAAAAGTGGATGCAAGACACCAAAAAAGAAACAATTTCCAATGTCAGTGAATGACAATTGTTGATTAATGTTTACCTTCAGATTCTCCAACAGCAGTGTAAATGTTGTGTAGCAGGTAGAGGTGCCGTGTACGATGTGAAGGGATTACAGCTTGATGATACTGGAACCATAAAACAACAAATCAGTACAAAATAATTTAATACATAAACATTCACTCTTCTTACTTTCCCTCTAATGTATATTTATCTTCTTACCTTCCTTTCAACATAACTTTATCAAGGAGAGAGAGAGAGAGAGAGTAATTAAGAGACACAGCAAAATGTGACTGATGTAGTCAAGAAATGAATGAGCTTCACCTCACTCTTGGAGTATTCTACATTTTATTGGAATGGTCTGAAAGAAGGGACTGTACCTATGGTATCCAAAGGCTTTTCAAGAATGGTTATTGTTCTTGTTGAATGATTTTAAGTCAATGATGATCGAAGGAAAAAGAGGATTTTCCAGAGGACAACATTTTGGTGGGGAAAAGGACTGGACAGAGAGGTTAGGGTGAGAAATGGTGGGAGACAATAGGAATGGCATTGATAACATTGCCAAACCTACCTGTCAGAGAGAAAGGGGCTTTGTCTTTAGGGGCCAGAAAGTACTTTGACTCAGCAAGACAAATGTGGAACCCCATATTATGGTGACTTTTACAAAAACCTTTGGATTACAGGATTTACTTGATCAAGAGTGACCTGGGTCTGAACACCACACCTGCAATCAAAATGCTACTACACACACACACACACACAAACTGTCATCATCATCATCATCATAGACTACATGTTGTGGAGATTGCTAGCATCTAAATCTGTCCAATAGAAATTGCTGGCATGCGAATCAGTGCAACAGAATGAAATGGAAAGTTGTAGAACTCTCTGGAATGTTCTAATGGCACAGAGCTGTATAAGCAGAGCTGGTAGAGGGACGTTTCTCCTTTTGCCTTTGTCTCTTTTTTTGTTAGACACACAGTTTGAGAGACAGATAATAAACCTGTCTGTGTTCTTGTTTGTGAGTGAACAAGAGAAGAACTACATAAGAAAGCTAACCTGGTAGATTTAGAAATCTCCAGGCACCAAAGAATCTCGTGGGTCCTAAAAAAGATGAAAAGCAGCGCTAACCCTTTTCTTTGCCTCCCACTCCTTAGATTACGGAAGAAAAATGCAATATTGGTGAAGAAATATGGACTGACCAATTTGTTTGCAATGTGGATGGCTTGATGGTGGTTTCCTGTCATTAGGTGAGCTCTGGCCAAAGACTCTGTCATGTCTTGGTGCATTGAAGAATTATGTTCTGGGAGAAGTCCTGCAATAGAAGACACACATTTAACAGGTGATGGAACAGCAGCATAAAGACACTGATGGACGAGGAGGTGTAGTGAGGGTGACAGTAGTGGTGGTGGTGGTAGTGGTAGTAGTAGTAAGACGATAAAATGGAAGATATTAGCCAAGGCTATTTTACAAAGGGTCATCCTAACAGAAACACCAAAAGCTCCCTGGTTTCTGTCATTAAACACAGAATTAAGCTAAAGTTGGTTATTTAAAACTGATGGCACATTCATTTAATATTTATATTACACACACATATATATATATAAAATTTGTGTCTAATATGAAAAGGATGTGTAAGGTGCAAGATGGCAGAACCATTAGCACATCGGGCAAAATGCTTACCAGCTTTTTGTTCGTCTTTATGTTTTGAGGTTGGATTCTGCTTTTCATCCGTTCGAGGTTTAATGGGTCAATCAAATAAGAGCCAGTTGAGCACTGGGGTCAGCGTGATTGACTTACCCCTCCCCTAGAACAGCTGGCCTTGTGCCAAAATTTGAAACCAATATGTAGTATCTAACATTAAAACTTCACCAGTATATATATATATATATATATATATATATATATAGTGTAGTATATTGCCACTTAAGTGTGGCTGACCCCTAGGGGTGGATGTTACTGTTGCTTTTAGCCCCAGGAGGACATCTCCTCCAGCTGGCTTATCGACACACGACTGTGTCCTGTTTGCCAAGGGAGTTATCCCTCTCACCTCGACCAGCAGCACGAACGTATCCGGATTTCAGGGTTATTTCCCTTCGTCGGCGTTCGACAGCTGATGACCTTGGTGAGAGAGACAAAAACCTGGCAAACCTTATATGTTCTTTTCCAGTGAAATTCTTCACTGATATTGAAAAGGTGAAAACAAGCAATGTTAATTCTCTAAATGAAGTATTAACAGTGACTGCACGATAAAGTGTAGTATATTGCCACTTAAGTGTGGCTGACCCCTAGGGGTGGATGTTACTGTTGCTTTTAGCCCCAGGAGGACATCTCCTCCAGCTGGCTTATCGACACACGACTGTGTCCTGTTTGCCAAGGGAGTTATCCCTCTCACCTCGACCAGCAGCACGAACGTATCCGGATTTCCAGCTGGAGGAGATGTCCTCCTGGGGCTAAAAGCAACAGTAACATCCACCCCTAGGGGTCAGCCACACTTAAGTGGCAATATACTACACTTTATCGTGCAGTTACTGTTAATACTTCATTTAGAGAATTAACATTGCTTGTTTTCACCTTTTCAATATCAGTGAAGAATTTCACTGGAAAAGAACATATAAGGTTTGCCAGGTTTTTGTCTCTCTCACCAAGGTCATCAGCTGTCGAACGCCGACGAAGGGAAATAACCCTGAAATCCGGATACGTTCGTGCTGCTGGTCGAGGTGAGAGGGATAACTCCCTTGGCAAACAGGACACAGTCGTGTGTCGATAAGCCAGCTGGAGGAGATGTCCTCCTGGGGCTAAAAGCAACAGTAACATCCACCCCTAGGGGTCAGCCACACTTAAGTGGCAATATACTACACTTTATCGTGCAGTTACTGTTAATACTTCATTTAGAGAATTAACATTGCTTATATATATATATATATATATATATATATATATATATATATATATATATAGACAATATATGAGGTGTGTGAGTATATTTCTTTCTTTCTTTATTGCCCACAGGGGGCTAAACAAGGACAGACAAAGGGATTAAGTCAATTACATCGACCCCAGTGCATAACTGGTACTTATTTAATCAAGCCCAAAAGGATGAAAAGCAAAAATGACCTTGGCAGAATTTGAACTCAGAACATAAAGACAGATGAAATACCGCTAACAATTCTACCAGCTTGCTGCCTATATACACACACACACAATAAAGATGCATTATCAAGAGTTTAATTAGCTTACATGTAGTTCAAATATGTGCGTATGTGTGTGTGTGTGCTCTGTCTTAGAACAGGGAGATTGTATTCCTGTATGTTGTAGCAAGTGATTAGAAAGGTTGGCCCCAGGAGATCAGCAGGTTATAAAACACTGATAATGATATGAGAGGTGTATATTAGAGATCTCACCAGTATATACACATTATATGTGAGGTGTATATATTAAAGATTCCCCTATATACACACTAGATATGCAAGGTATGTATACTACCTATATACAGATGACATTTGTGATATTACTGATCAATAACAGTCACTTACCAATAGCTTTGTCATATTTCTCGATGGCCTCCAAATAATTTCCTTGTCCGAAATGGAAATCAGCACTAAACTTGAGATGCTGCAGTTTTTCTTCATCTTCTTTAGCAACAGCATTTTCAAACCACTGACAAATACATCAACAGACAGATAAGTCTTCTACAAGTAATGTTAATGCTTCACCAACACCAACCTAACTAAAAACAATAACTTATAATAAAAACTCTTTGGATGGTAGAAAGTTTCCATTCACTTATTTAATTAACAGCCAAGATTTTAATAAGCTGTGGGGCTGAAATCATGTGGTGCACAAGTAGCCACATGATAGCATCATGGTGGTGTCCTGGCTTGCTTTCATCCAAATTAATTGTTCTAAATGTGAACAAACTTGCTGTCTCATTTCTGAAATTATAGCATGTGATTTGGGACATGAAATGCTATAATCTTAATTTAGGAGAATGAATGAAGTTAATTAGAAAAGCTTTTAAACAACCAAGAAATCGGTTGATGTTCACAGGAAAAAGGAAAGACTGTGATGGCATGCACATGTGAGTGATGAATAACGAAACAAGATTAATGAGTGGTAATGGTGGGATGTAGATGTAAACCAAAGAGGACGGAGATTATAATAATTTGAAAACATTTGCATAATAAATGAGATTATAGATTGAAGGTTTGTGAAGCAATGTTATTGCTGAAGTTTTTTTTTTTTCTGATTGAGGTGGAAATGGTGGCTTACATGCTTTGCTGTTACATGTAATGAGAGATGTAATTATTGCTGTAAGGGGTCTTTAGACCAGTGCTCTGCAACCTTTTTTTTCACCTGCAGTACACTTATATTCTCTTCAAAATTAAGCATCACACCTGAACTAAAAATACAACTAAAAGTAGAGGGGAAAAAGTTATATTCAGGTTACACTGTGGCGCCCCAGTGTGCAGCAGCATATCGGATGCGGAGCACTGCTCTGTACCAAAGAAGTCATTCAACAAAGTCGTGACGTTTAGGCTAAGGGGAGACAACTCAGCAACTGTTTCAAAAACAAACTTTCAGGACATTCCGATTCTTTTCAGGAAAATAAATTTAATAAACCTCAATGATTGTGTCAAGCTCTTACGTCTGCTTTGGTACGGTTTTTACAGCAACATACCCTTCCTAACACCAATCCCTTTACAGAACACACGGAGTGCCTTCGTTAGTGCACAAGCATTAGTGAGGTTACCAAGTAATTTGCGAGACAAAAAGAAAAAAAAAAAGCAGCAATCTATTTATCAAATGTTTCGACATGGTTTAGACTAGCGCTGCTCAAAGTGGTGGTCCACGGACCGGTGCCGGATTGCAAGCTGTCAGCTGTCGCTACACAGCGAGTTTCCAGAAAAAAAACAACAAACATCATAAAATGCTTATAAAATATTGTATTATTTGTTTACAAAATATAAGATTTAAAAAATTGTCAATTTTTATTATATTCATAGTGTTTCCAGTATAAATTAATATTACTAAGAAATATTACCGGTCCCTGGCATATTAGAGAAAAAAAAAACTGCCAGTACACCACATCAGATAGTTTGAGAAGCACTGGTCTAGATAACTTTGTTGCCCTTCCTGTCACCAGCCCACATTTGTTTCCAAGCAAGATTTCCTTATGGCTACGGGACATGTCTCCACAAAAAGTTGGAAACATAGGACACTACTTGTATGATGGTGACACTCATTTACAACAATCATGTGATGTCAAGACAAGAAGACCCTCCCATATGTGTTTGTGTATATGTGTGTATACACACACAAAGCTTCAGTTTCTGTCTAGCAAATTCACTCACAAGGCTTTGGTCAATCCAGGGGAATAGTAAAAGACACTTGGCCGAGGTGCAACACAGTAGGACTGAACCCAAAACCAGATCACTGAGAAGCAGAGTTCTGAACCACAGCCCTGCTTCCACACACCGACACAAGATGACAGTGAAGGGACAAACCAATCGCATACTTACAAGCATTGAACAATATTTTGCATTGTAACAAGTTGGCAAAGGTTTCAACTCCTTTTTGTTGTCTTCATAAAAAGTATCATCAAAATTTAATCCAAGCTCCATTGTTGATGCTGTCACTGAAGTTTCATCTTCTCTCTCTCTGTTAATTAATCCTTACAGTTAAATATCAAAAGTTCATTAATCACAAAGTATTCATATTAAATTCACAGTTAAATCATCAAAATTCACACTAAACCTTATGGTTGATTAGAAAACGAAATAATAATAATAATCCTTTCTACTACAGGCAGAAGGCCTGAAATTTGGGGGAGGGGGTAAGTCGATCACATTGAACCCCCCCACCCAGCACTTGACACGTACTTAATTTATCAACTGCAAAAAGATGAAAGACAAAGTGGGCAGAATTTGAACTCAGAACACAGAGACAGGCAAAATGATTCTGCCAGCTTCCCAACAACAATAATAACTTCAAATTCACAAAACCAACCATTTTTGAGTTGGGCTGAATGAAGATGGAGCTGACTTGTCCACTTTGGACTTCCACGGTTTTTCTCCACAACACAGAGAACAAATATTTCCCGTTTAGAATTAACGGGTTACTATGGGGTCCTGAACATGCTAGAAATAGCAGAGAAATCTCCCTCAAACAACACTTTGTTTTGTTATTCTAAATAAAAGATGGGATTGTCCACTCAAAACGTTTCATGTCCACATTATAGTGACCATGGTTGTTCCCATGCTGTCTCAGTTTTCTAAGTGTATGTCATGTTAGGAAAGACTCCGGAGTGGGGTACTGTGGACGGTTGTGAGTTATTTCAGACAACAGTTCAAAACAGAACATTAATATCGGTAGATATTCACAGGGGAGTTTCAGACGGATGCAAAATCCTAGATAAATCTAATTATATGAGTGTATATGTATGTGTATACACACACAAAACAGTTCGTTGTAGAAGACAAAATTATTTGGGTGTATATGGAGTGAAAGTTGATGCAGTATCGGCGGAGAAACTCTAGCAGTGTAAGAATGGGTGTATATCTACATATACATACACATTTATATATATATATATATATATATACATACAAACAAATATAGTTGTATAAAAGAGAGTTTGATATAATATCAGATGCAGACAAGTTTGACAGCGTGTATGATGAAAGTACAATGTACAATTACAGTATGGTTTGAGGTATAAATTATTTTTTAAAGTGCACAAACCTTGTATAGTCGAACCTGTTAAATGGACAATTAGTAAGAAGACGACTGAGAAAATCATTATATCGTAAATATGTGTACTCTATTATATCTTCATGTATTATAATTTATATCATATTGCATATTAACGTACAACAAACATGTGATATGAGTATTATATTTAGTATAAAAAGAAGTTATATTATACGTAAATGTATGATATTTTACATAAAATGGAAACGAAGTTGAATAAAATATTTAGTTTACGTTAATAAGAGTCGGAAAAATGAAAGAATCTCACCATGTGTTTGTGTTTGTGGTTGAGGACAAGGGGAGACAACTCTAAATAAAGATGCTTCCTGTCTGTTGAGGCTTTCTTAGTTTTGCTTCAGCTTCCCCCCCAACATCTTTCCAACATTTCTTTTTACTTTATAGGTTAACAACAGCAACTTATTTTACATTTTAGTCCAGATTTGTCGCTCATTTCACATCACGTTAGACATACACAAATAGACACCGGACTTCTTTTACACGTGCTCTATGTTATCCCCACACCGCCCAGAAATTACTGTTGCAGTTCTTCAGGTCTTTTCTGATGAAGAAAACTGCATTTGAAAGAATTCGGTTGCTATTTCAGGCACATACTGTGTTCACAAACAGTCTTCTTTCTTGGATTGTCTCTCATAATGCAGACTTAACCGATGAACCACTCGTCTTTCTCCATCCTTAGCCGCATCTTCTTCTCCAGACTCTGATACACTTTCATTTTGCTATGCTTCAATGTATCTAGTTTAAAGATTTTTCTTCGTCAGCAAGGTACGGGGACCCCACACCAAATTGGGCAATCTTATGGTACTAGTCCTGTGTTGGAGAGAAACAGGGAAACGACGTCATAAAAGCGGAAGAGAGCGCGATTTATTTTGAAGAGTTTAGGGAATTCCGTCCCTAACACCGTAGTGAAGATCGTGCGGGTGTTACGGAAAAGGCTGATATTTAGGACTCGTACCGTAAGATCGCCCCAACGGCGATAGAATGAAATTTCAAAATGAGTTGAAAACTAATTATTTTCTTTTTTTTTTTTTGGTGGGGGGAAAAGTTAAGAAATTAAAAAATTTTAATGTTAAAAAGAAATTTTGAGAAAACCAAAAAGTGGGTGGAAGAAGGTGGAGTACCTATTCATCGTGTTCCATACTGGGGTCCAGCTGTAAAACCATGCCAAAACAGACAGAAGAACCTGACACAGCTCTGTGGATGGCCGATTCCTATTAAATCAGTCAGTATGGTGGGAAGATGCATTAAATGACGATGAAAAATACTGCAGTATATATTAGTTTAAGATTTTGGCACAAGGCCAGCAATTTGGGGGGAGGGGGTAAGTTGATTACATCAATCCCTAGCACTCAACCAATACTTATTTCATTGACCTCAAACAGATGAAAGGCAAAGTCGACCTGAGTGGAATTTGAACTCAGAATGTAAAGACTGGATGAAATGCCAGTATTTTGCGTGGCATGCTAACAGATCTGCCAACTCTCCACCTTGACTGCAGCAGATATTAATTGAGATCAGTGACACTGTTGCTGATGGTGTCTTGTAGCCAAAGTGTCCATAACTGGGGGTTTATTCATTTATTTATTTTTAGTCAGATTCAATTTCATTAGGACTGTATAACAATCAGCATTAACACTCAACCAGTTTCTGCATAAAGTGAAAAATATCTCTGGCTGATAACAGAATAATCTGCTTGTACAGGTCACGTGGGTGGAGGAGGAGAGAGGCAGACAAAGGAAGGGGGAGATTACGATTGGTTGAACCAGTTAAAATAAATGCCTGCTTTGATATCAGTAATTGACAGAAATCCATAATTTCTTCTTTATCTTAAGACAGACATTTTCTTCCAGATCCTGATGTTACTCTACAATTAGGATGTCTACATTATCACCTGCTTCAATACTGCCATCATCATCATTGGCATCATCCCTTAACGTCTGGCTTCCATGCTGGCATGGGTTGAATGGTCCAACAGGATCTGATGTGCCAGAGGATATCACAAAGCTTCAATGTCAATTTTGGTACTGTTTCTATAGCTAGATGCCCTTCCTAGCATGCCAACCACTTTATAAACCATACTGAGTGCTATTTTCATGGCACTGACACTAGAGAGGCTGCCAAGTAATTCGCAAGACAAAAACAGAAAAGTCTCCTTCGCTGAGGGGATGCTGCAAGTGGGGGTGGAGGTTTTTGCCAGGTGTTAAGAGGTTGAATGAAGCATAACTGAGATAGAAAGGCACAGGTGTTACATTTTCAAATTTTCTTGATTAAATGAAGATTTACCCTTTCAGATCCTGTAATTATTTGACAATGATGTCATCTGAACTAAAATCTGGTTTCTAATCTCATCAATGTGCTGTTGTGTTGGTGTCGTTTATACACTTGATGTTTGTGGGAAACGAAAATGTCTTTTTAGGGCTGCGTGTAAAATGATTAACAGTAACAATTACACTTCAGGAGGACATACTACTGAAATCTACAACAATCTCACTGATATATGTCAATCTGTGGCTGGCTTGTGATAATTAGAAAATAGTTGTTCTATATTCATGATGACAAAAACTCTGTCTTCTAAACTGCCAGGAGAATGGAGACATCAGGTGGTTGCCTCAACATTTTATGAGCAGCTGTTTCACATTCTGGAATTACCACCAAAAACCACCTTTTTATGGAGCTTTTTGGGAAAGTTCTAGAAAGTCAAATCACACAATGCCTTCATGATGATCGACTGGTTAATTGGCCGACCATGTGGCACGTGAAAAACAACATTTGGGCGTGGTCATTGCCAGTGTCGCCGGACTGGCTCCTGTGCAGGTGGCACGTAAAAAACCTTTTGAGCGTGCTCGTGCCGGTAGCATGTAAAAACACCCACTACACTCTTGGAGTGGTTGGCATTAGGAAGGGCATCCAGCTGTAGAAACTTTGCCAGATCAGATTGGAGCCTGGAGCAGCCTTCTGGCTCGCCAGTCTTCATTCAAACCATCCAACCCATGCCAGCATGGAAAGCAGACGTTAAACAATGATGACGATGATGATGATGTACATTTAATATGTACACAAAAAGCTCTGATGGTCATGGCTGGAAGGCCTTTGATCATGGTTCTGCTGGATCAATGTTAACTTGCAGCTAAACAAGAGTAGGCTGGACAGTGAAAAAGTGTTCCAACTCTCAGACTGGCCACTGTCTGCATGGGACATGTAATGGGGTTCCTGAAAGACATGGGGAAATGGTATATCTAGGCAGAAGGATTGAGGAGGGGCATATGGCACAGAAGGGGTCATATGGCGCAGAAGCAAGGAACAGAAAATTTGTGTAGGTCATGGTGACATTTGTGTTTCACCACTATCTTCAACATCATTGTCATCATCACCATTACCACCACCACCACCATCATCATCACAATCATCATGGATCCTGATAATGTGTATTCAGTTGTTCAGTTGTTCAGTTACACTATTGGGATCATTTTTAAAACGGGGGCCACATTTTTCATTAATGTTTTACGTAGTGCTTTTGGTACCGAAAGACTTTCAAACTTCGTATACTTATCTATTTTGTGTTATAGAACAGAAAAATATTTTTGTATTCGAATTTATTTCATGTAAAAAATTGTCTTATTTCGATAATTTCAACCAATCACTGACGTCCATTCAGCCGATATACATTAAGTGCCGACTACATAAACAAACGATTCTTCGTTTTATTTGCTTTTTTCATTTTAAATTTGCTTTAACCCTAACCCTAACCCTAACCCTAACTCTAACCCTACGGTTAGGGTTAGGGTTAGGGTTAGGGTTAATTGTTTCAGAATCGTTTGTTTATGTAGTCGGCACTTAGTGTATATCGGCTGAATGGACGTCAGTGATTGGTTGAAATTACAGAAATACGACAACTTTAACATGGAATAATTTATGGATTTCTTTTTTTTTTAAGAAGACTAAGAGAAAAAGATGTTTTATATGACACATTCTACCAGTGATCCAAGTTTCAAAGTGTTTCGTTAATGAAAAATGTGGCCCCCGTTTTAAAAAAGATCACACTATTGTATTCATATGAAGTGACAGAGTGCACTTCAGACTCATGTACCTTTAATGTAATTCTCAGGTAGAATTTGTGACAAAGCTGGACCTTTGTATTACAGCTACAATCCATCAGAAAGGCTTCCACACAGTTTCCACAAACCCAGTTCCACTTACAAGACGGCACACAGTGGAAGAGAACCTGGAACCTCAGTGTTGCGAGGTGGAGCTCATAACCATTTAATTATGATGTGTCCAAACTTAACTTTCGTTACACGCACGCACTCACACACACACACATATACATATAGTCACACACTCAGCCATTAACAGTCATACAACATAACCGTGTGCACACACACAGTCATGCACACACACACAGTCATGCACACATACACAGAGATGAGATGCAGTCATTAAAAACGTACACATAATTACACACAGAATAACATTGATAATCACATATACATACATAGGCAGTCATACATACACAGTTACGCATAGACAGTCATACACACGCGCACACTTATGCAGTCACATACATAATTATTATATTATTCGCTCAATAACAAATAATTACACACAGTTCCGCAGGCATAGACAAATATTGTCACACGGACATAGGTAGTCTCACACACACACAGTCATACACATGGGCACAGAGATTGACGAACATTCACACACATATCAAATAGTGACATTGACACATGCGCGCGCGCGTAGTGACAGATACCCGCAGTTACACATAATCAAGCATATACACACATGAAGATTCACACGTTGGCATACAGACACACACACACATAAGACTTAGTCTCACACAGACTTCGCCTCTCTTTCTCTCACAGAATCTGTAGAAGCTGACATTCGTTAACAAAACTACTCTAAACATGGACGACAAAACGGACAAAGTTGTTGGTGATGGTGGGAGTATAAATTAGAGAGGTGGTAGCAACTTTTGTTGTGATGATGGTGGTGGGAGGATGGATTAGTAGTTAGGGTAGTGGTAGCAGTAGTAATAACAGACGGTGATGGTGGTGGGGGAGATGAGTGATCAGGTGAGGGGGAAGATGGTAGTGGGAGAATGGATTCAAGCCGTGGTAGGAGGTGTATAGTGATGGTGATGATGGTGGCGGCGGTGAGCGGGAAGTGGAGTGGAATGTTTAGTAAAGCGGTAAAGAATATAAAGGGAATAGATACATGTGTGTGTGTGTGTACCATTTCTAATATACGTAGACTTGGGCCCAGCTTTGATTTTGCCTACGGTCTCATACTAAGAAACTGGTTACTCGAAGTGCCTGAAATTGCAATCATATCTCCCTCAAGGGCACATTATAAAATGGTAGTCCTAGTTAGTCGTAAAAGACATGATGGTCATTTTGGGATTTCCTTTGATCGTAAATCTGATCGATCAGGCTTGAATGTAAACAACAGGCAAAAACCATGTCTCGAGTAAAGGCCTGCGGTTGTGACTAACAGCATGGGGGAGCAATATGGGTGGATGCCAAGCTAACTTATCCATGATATTACATTCACGATGATGACAACCAGACCAGAACCCATACCAGATTAGTTCTTGCCTGGGTTACCATCAGAGAGGGAGCAGGCCTCAATTTCACTGATTCACAGAGGGCAGCAGAAATCTGAGGGAAGTGGTGGAATCTGGTTGTGACCTCATCAACAAATGCCCTAATGGCCATATAGTCAAGAGATAGGAAGGAAGGAAAGAAGACCACTTTTAAAACTCCACCAACCACCACGGCAGTAAACGTTTACCTTATTTTTAAAGGAATACAGCATTACATTGGCCTCTTCCCTTTCTCCCATCATAATATCACTGCTGTAAAGACCTGTTCCTTTCATATCCATGATAATCTGCTCCACCTTGTCACACCCTGACCCCTATGCAACACCTCAACTCCAACCCTACTCTTTACTTAGAGATCTTCTGATAATTCGTTAATCGAGTACACTTTATTTGCTCTTCAATTCCAGCAGCTAATATCGGTAAAACACTTTGACCAATGTTCACCAAGAGAATAATTATGGCACTCAACCGGTTACAATGAAGAAGGTTCCAGCTAGTCAAATTAACCGAACAGCCTGTTCATGAGATTAACGTGCAAACAGATGAGCGCTCCCTAGACATGTGTACTCTTAATGTGATTCTCAAGGAGAGTTAGCATGAAACAGAATGTGACAAAGCTGGCCCTTGAAATACTGGTTGAATTCATTTTTGCCAACTGAGTGGACTGGAGCAAAATGAAATAAAGTTTCTTACCCAAGGACACAATATGCTACTACGAATTGAACTCACAAACTGCCAACCATGAGCTAAATACCCTAAACCACTAAGCCATGCACTTTTACATAAAAACTGCAATGCATTTCATTCAGAATTCTAATGATTCTGCTTATCCATTGCCATAACAACAACAACAATGGGACTTTTCCTGTTCCTACATTATCATTATTGTCATCACTTATTTTATATCCATTTTCCTAAGTTAGCATGGATTAGATGAACATTTTTGTGAGGTACTGTTTTACAGCAGGATACTTTTCCTGTCACTAACCCTTAACTGTTTTCCAAGTGAGGGATCTCTTACAATCTCCAAAAGTATGAAATAAGAACAATTTTCTTCATAGGAAAAGTGAGAATGACATCTTTTGTAATGACTTCTGTGGAACAAAAATCTGAACACACACACACACATTTACATGCATACACACACACACATACAGAGTCTGTGTCTATATATGCCAGGTCTATATATGTGTCAGTATGACGTGTGTGTCTGTACGACAGGTGTGTGTCTGTATATGTGTATATGAAAGGTGTGTCTCTGTATGACAAGTGTATGTCTGTATGAAAGGTGTGTAACTACAACAACTGTGTGTCAATTTGACAGGCTTATGTCAGTATGACAGGTGTGTCCCTGTATGACAGGCATGTATCTGTATGGCAGGTGGAGGAACATAATCTGTAATAACATTAATTTCTTAATCAATTTGTTGATATGCAGCAGAATGGGTGTGCGGTAGGTGTTCACAAGCAGAGTGAATATATATGTTAGTTGTGTGTGATGAGGCTGGAAAGATGTAAGGAGGGGGAGGGTTGGAGATGGGAGAGTCATACTAGAAACATAGTACGGATTATTATTTCGAGGGGGTGGGGAGACAAGCAGAGGTGTTAAAGGGTCTGAAAAAATACTATGGGCTATTTTATTTCACTCATTGCATTAGGGGTTCAAATCCCACTGAGGTTAACTTTGCTTTTCATCCTTTCAGGGTCAATGAAATAAGTACCAGTTAAGCACTGGGGTTGATGTAATCAACTAGCCCCACCCCACAAAATTTCAGGCCTTGTGCCTATAGTAGAGAGGATTATTATTATTATTATTATTATTATTGGTTGTTGTGATGATGTCCTTGTTTTTGGTTTCCTTCCAAGTTCTCCATTCCATAAGTGAATCTGCTGATTACTACTACTACTACTACTACTACTACTGTCACCACCACCCCTGCTGCCGTCACCACCACAACCATCACTACAGCTGTAGCTGCTGCTACAGCTAGTCTCACTGCTAATTTATATCAACTCATTATCTAGGTGCCTGTCTGTCTGTCTCTGTCTAACTATAGCTATTAATCTACCGATCTATCTATCTATCTATCTATCTATCTATCTATCTATCTATCTGTCTGTTTGTCTGCTTATCTATCTATCTGTCTGTCTATCTATCTATATATATATATAGATAAATAGATAGATAGACAGATATATATATATATATATATATATATATATATATATATATCTACTTACCTACCTATCCATAAGCAGACTGCTTATCGATAAAGTTGTATTGTTGTTTCACTGGCACAAAGTGTCCAAGCAAAACAAGTCCACCAGGAAAGTCGTGATGATCCTCTTTTTCAATAGCAAGGGCATCATCTGCATCCACTGGGCTCCCTCTGGCCAAACTGTCAAAGAGATCTTTGTGGAGGTTTTGGGAGAGTTCAAGGAGAGATTTCGTTGCAAAGGGCCAAAACACCTGCAGTTCACAATTCCATCCAGTTAATCAACACCTTGGCAGAGGTTGGCGTCAACACTGTTGTCCCCCATCTTGCTTACAGTCCACACTATGTTCCCTGTGACTTCTGATTATTCCCCAAGATGAAGGAGGCTGTGACAAGGGTCCTGGTTGGACATCTTCACTTTGGAGGACTTCCGAGGCACCTTCACAAAGTGTTTAGAGTGCTACAACAAGTGCCTTGAAGTTAGAGGCCCCTACTTTGAAAAAGGATGAGGGTTTTGAACTTCTTTGAAATTTATGTCTCTCCTGAAAAGTCTCAATACTTGTGGAATGCACCTTTCTCAGTTCATATCTTTAAAATATATACATGATGAATATCTGCATAAATCCATATCAATGTATATATGTGGGTGTATATGTATCTTAATGTTACACGTAAAATATAATCCATTACAACCTGCTGCATCCATCAAAGGCTGGTAAAGTTGCTGATTTAGCATTCCTGCTGCTGCTGCTGGGTGATTTTTGTCTGCTACTCATATATTTTGGTGTTTTTAACACAGCAAGTTCATAAGAGATGTTACCTCTGGATGAATACTGCAGGAAATTTGCCTTGCAATAATGTAATTATATCAAATAGGATATATAGGTGGCTGTGTGTGCGTGTGCATGTGTATATGTACTTTGAGTGTGTGTCTATATACATATCTGTATACATATATACATACATACATATTTATGTTATTATATATATATATATATATATATATATATATATATACACACATGTATGTGTGTGTGTGTGCACATTTTTATGTTTGTTTATGTTTTTTTAACCTGCTCATGTATGAACATGTTCACTGGAGAATTATGGACAGATATTTATGCACTTTAGGTATATGAATGTACATGTATACATATAGATAGACAGATAAACAGATGGTGCACTTAACAAGTTTTACAACCTGTGAATTGCTTTCACAAATGCATAATATATGGCTACATATAATGCATTTAAACAGCATGTGGTACCCACATGCATGTCTCCACGTGCATTGTTCATGTATGCACTTATGTATATGAGAGTATAGTTATGTATATATGTCTATAATGCAAGACTGGTGACGATTTAGAAGTATATATTATCATGGTGTGTGTGGCTACTTCTGCATCACCATTGTAAACTTGTAATGTACCCTGCCCCACCTCCCAAAAAAGTTGCATATCCATAAAGGCTTTACGGGACCAAAGAAAATTGTAATTACAATTGTAATCCATGCTGCAGCCTGTAGCTGTACCAACTTACACTAAGCCATAGGACCTGCTATCTTCAGGCAAGTGACTGCTAAAATCTTCTTTCCAGGTGCTGAAAACATCCCCACAATCTCCCTCCTGGGCTTCTCAGGTTCATAAGATCAGAGCTGCCACAATCAACAGCAGTACATTGAAACATAGGTTTGGTGAGATTGTTGAAATGCTTTAGCAGAAGCATGTAAATGTGTGCTGTATGCAAGAGGTATGATGGAGGGAAGCCTCAGGTAAGCTGCTCGCAAAAGACATAAGTTCGTTTGGATGGGAAGTAATGATGGATTAGATGGCATAGGTATTCTTTTGGCAGAGAAATGGGTGAATAAAGTGAGTGAGGTAGTCAGGGTGTGTGATAGAATTATTGAGCTAAGATTAGTCTTGTTTAATGTAACAATGTCAATCTTCGCAAATGCTCCATGTGTCAGACTCACAGATATTCAGGACTGTTTCTGTGAATCCCTTCTGCAGATTACCTCAACAATGATAGACAATAATGTTCCCATTGTGGCAGAAGACTTCAATGACCACAGTAGAAAACACTCTGATCGTTTTCATGGTGAACATAAAAGCTAAGGCTTTTGTTCCCAAAGAGAGTGGGAAACAAAGCAGTTGGAGTTTTGTGATGCAAATGACTTAATGGTTTGCAACACGAACTCCAGGAAACCTGCCAGCCGTCTGATGACTTATGAATCTTATGGGTACACTAACCAGGTTGACTGCATCCTCACCAGAAACGGACAGGTGTATGCTCTTGAATGCAAAGTCCTTCCCATGGGAAGACTGGAAGAGTAGAGGTAGCAAAGAACCATTTCAGAGAAGCTAGGCGTCAAGTGTGTCTGGCTGGAACAGAAGCAGAAAGGAAGAGTTTTGCCAATGACCTACGGCATGAAGATCAGAAACTTGAGATGTTCTGAACTGCCAGTCAGCACTGGTATGGTCATGTGATGTGTATAGACAAGGACAGTTGTGTGAAGAAGTGCTGATTTCTAACTGTGGAGGGAACCTGTGGAAGGGATAGTCCCAGGAAGACATGGGACCCAGTCAAATGACAGAAACAAGTAACAGAATGAAAGAATATATATATATATATATATATATATATATATATATATATATATATGTATTTGTGTGTCTGCATTTGTCCCCCCACCATTGCTTGACAACCGATGTTGGTGTGTTTACATCCTTGTAACTTAGCAGCTCAGCAAAAGGGACCAACAAAATAAGTACCAGGCTTACAAAGAATAAGTCCTGGGATCAATTTGTTCGACTAAAGGCGGTGCTCCAGCATGGCTGCAGTCAAATGCCTGAAACAAGAAAGAGAATTTTTTAAAAAATGTTTGTAAAAATGTGTTGGTGGACAGAAAAAGGGGGATCAGTTTTGCCAGTTTCTGTTTTAATTGGGTCAGTCATCTGGGACTGCAAAAGTCTGATTTGCATAATTAGTATTTTTCTGGCAGTGAGGTGAAATAATTAATTACTTTGGTTAACAACAGCTTTGTCACAAATGTTTCAGAGGATATTACACGTGTGTGACGTGTACTTTTATATTCTTACTCTTTTGCACACGGAATCTAAATTATATTTTCAGATTTTTTTTCCCTCTGAGCTTCAGTTTTCTTGTGATGTTTTGTCCAGGTTTTTGCTTCTCTTTTAGCAGAAGCTTGGGATGACAAAGAAAAATGGCCAGCAATTTTAGGAGGTGGCAGGAAATCAGTCAGTTACATCAGCTTTCAATGTTCCCAAAAGGATGAAAGGCAAAGTTGACCTCAGCAGGATTTGAACTTAGAAAGTAAAGACATGGAAGGATTGCTGCTAAGCATTTTGACCAGCATGCCAATGATTTTGTCAACTCATTAATGATAATAATAATTCTTTCTCCTAAGGCAGTGAGCTGATAGAACCATTATGATGCCAGGCAAAATGCTTAGCAGCATTTTGTTCATCTTTATGTTCTGAGTTCAAATTCTGTTGAGGTCATCTTTGCCTTTCATCCTTTTAGGGTCAATAAAATAAGTATTGGGGTTGATGTATTTGATTCAGACCCTTCCCCCAAAACTACTGGCCTTATGCTAAAGTTTGAAATCAATAATTCTTTCTCCTATATCGGCACAATGCCTAAAATTTTGGGAGAAGGCAGCAAGTTGTTGACATCAAATACCAAAAATGCCAGTAGTAGAGAGATTTGGCTACTATTTCTAGGATATTGAGCGATCATTATGAGGCTCTCCTATTGTTTGATATGATTGTTGTTTAGTGTCTGGTCAACCTTGATCTGGTAGATCAAGCCGTGACTATTCCATCGAATTTCTGATGAAAGTTTTATTTAGGACCATATTTTGAAATATCCTTCCTTTTTCATAGCTGAGTGTCATCTTAGGGTGACTCAGCAGTTATTTCTAGTTGGCCTAGCGACCACATATCAGTTTCTGTGTGTGTGTGGTTACATGAGTATTAAATGCGAGGAATATGTAGGCATACGTACAGTTCGATGCCCCACTGAATTTGTTTCCTCATAACCCTCTTAAAAATATAATATTCAGAAATGATGTTTCGCAGAACACATCTTCGAGAGAGTAGATCACGTAACGATGATGTTTCAAACGTATTAATTCGAAGAGAAAAAAATTTTTAAATGCAAAAGTTGTGGAAAATGGTGGTAAGAACATCGTGGGGAAGAGAAAAAAAATTATCCGAACCTCTTCCAAAAGACATTTGCTAAATTTTATCGGCGTAAACGTAATGTACGCCGTCGAAAACATTTCTTTGCAAAATCTCATTACAAAATACGCAATGTTCAGGAAGTTGAGGCAACGAAGTCTGGGGTATCAAACTGTAGTCATACAATGTTTCTTTCTCTATTTTGTGTCGTACATGTTGTTATTACTACTTTGCACTCGGACAGTTTTGATCTATATAGCACACCAGAATATAAGATTTGGTTCAGCAATCCATAATTTCAGATGTGCCATCCACCCGACTTGTGAAGGACTTTCGGTTGCATACTTTGAGTGGCGTGACAGTTAGTCCCTGAGCCCCATGCCAACTCTGAGCAAGCAGGACTACGATTAAAGACGTTCCTCTGCTGACCATTCCGTATTCTTTTAATTTTTTTTTATCTCTTCGACTACATTGCTCATTGTACATGTCCTTCATTATGTGGTAGGGTATTTGGTTGCTATATCTAACAGGTCACACGACAGTGTAGTCTCCATTGTGTGGATGTCTCTCCCCCACCTCTCTCTTTCGATGCCTCTGTGTGTGTGTGTGTGTAATATCTGCGTAAAGGGGAAAAAAGTATTACAAATAAACATAAATACAAACACAAACACACACATGCATATGTGTGTGTGTGTGTGTGACTACAAGTTTGAGTGGTGTCGGGGTGCGAGTTTCGATACCAAAGCTAGGTGTAGGAAGATGACGACGATTACAATAACAATGATGACGATAATAATGATGCTGACGTTCCTTGTTTATCTTGTATATTACGATCAGGAATTACGGGTGGAACACAGGTGTGTGTAGCGGGGTGCTTGACTTTGGCCACAGTCAAATGTCCCGATGTACAGTTCTTTTAACAATTGACTTTTAACACACACACACACACATATTCTTTTATTCTTTTACTTGTTTCAGTCATTTGACTGCGGCCAGGCTGGAGCACCGCCTTTAGTCGAGCAAATCGACCCCAGGACTTGTATATTTGTAAAATATACTCCTTTTCACTGAATTATTGTAACATATATTGTATTAGATGTTTACTATGTTATATAATCTGGAGAGGCTAAGAATTAAAATAAAAAGAATAAAATATTTCTGGATGATAATCTCTCTCTCTCTCTCTCTCTCTCTCTCTATATATATATATATATATATATGTACATACACGCGTGTATGCGTGGTGGATATATATATATATAAATTATTGATCACATATTCACATTGATGTATTTAACCAGAGATGCGTGCTAGTAACAAATATTAAAACACTTATATACACACGTGCATATAATACACACATCTCAAACGTTCTTCATCTGTATTGGCGGTAGACACATGTGTCAAATACATAATTATACACATACGTACATGTGCGTGTATCATTAATATTTACACCAGCAGCACACATACACACTCGAACAGACGTATATATTGGAAATGAGTATTCAAACATACACATGAATACATATTAAACACGTAGTCATCACTATACCATTAATCTACACATAATAGAAAGTATACATACACACACATATTTAAAGTACTCAGATGAGCACACGAATTTATACCGTCATACAAATGTGTGTGTGTGTCTATATGCGTATGTGTGCGTGCGAGAATGTACGTATATATGTATGTACACATACACACACACGTTATATATGTACAGTAAATAGTTCGAGGACAGGTAATCCTCGACATATTCAGGTAAAAGACAAACGGTGATATAGAAGCTAGTGATTAATATTTCATGTTGTGTACATGGTACACAGTGACCACCGCTACGACCAATGTTGTAACGCAATGATCATTGGTGTAACTCCACACTGTGACCACTATTGTAACAGCACATCACATTGTGACCACGGCGGTAACGCAGTGGCCCCTACCATGACGCTGTGACCCCTACTGTAACATTACGCTATGATCAAAATGTTGGGGACTTTTAACTTGTATTTCTATTCTATTGTTATGCATGTCACAATATATAATATATATATGTAACGTGTGTATATCTTGCTTATACTTGTATACATTAAATGGTGCACACACACACACAGAGCTGTAATATCTTCTGTGGCATTTATTGAACACCCACACCTCCCCAACTAACATGTCGTTACATGAAGCCAACTAGGAAGCCACTCTGGTTGTTTGATTTGCTAGAAATAGTGACTAAATCTACCTTAGATCACACCATATCTTCTTGAGAATTAAAAAACACACATTGAATAACACAGCACCCCCAACCACCACACACTCAAAAAAATGGTATGGTCACCAGTGGAATGCCTTTGCACTGGAATCTTAGGCACTGTCGTCTTAACATTATAGGCCCCTGTGAAAACCAATGCACTGGGCCCTATAGTATTTATTGACTGCATACATAGATTAGAATTGGGCTCCCTAGACCCGTGCGGCTCCTGGGCAGAAGCTCGTTGTGCCCATATCTTTACATGGTCCTCTACCCCGCCCCCACATATATCCTTGTTTTTACGAGTAGCTACATGCCGTTACAATATATATAGTTCGTGAGCGTGTGTGATATATGAATGTACGTATGTGTATATATTGCTGTTTAGCACTGGGACAGATACCTTGATTGAGCCAACCTATGGTTAAAAACAATCCATCTTACTCATTTAAAGATATTTAGGTGTTTCTGTTTTTTTTAAAATCAATTAATTTAAATATTCAAGAGGAAAGGGTTGTGCTCCTGGTCCCAGCAGACCCTAAAGGGATCAATGATATAAATAACTGTTAAACGTTCCTCTTGAGTTGTTATTGGAGTCTGATTAGACGGAGGAGGGTTGGCTGCTATGTTTGTATGAACGATCACATAAAGACTTTCTCGTTGGCTTTTATGTTTGTTGTTGTTGTTTAGTCCTTAAGCCGCCCTCGATCGAGTACGCCTATGATAAAAAAAAGTCCAGCCACGATCAATTCGTCTTTTTTTATGCTTAGGACTATTTTATTCAAAATGCCTTCATTTTTTAAAGTGATAAGAAGGAAATTTGGTCGCTATTTCTAACAGACTGAACGACCACATAGAACTCCTCCCTTCCGTAGTTCTGAAGTGGTGTAATCTTCAGGGTCACCGAACTCTCGCCTCAGTCCATCAATGCTGAACATTTCCATAAACTTAGCCAACTTTATCCTATGTCCACCCACGTATAACAGCTTTAACCTTACATCTATATTATAAGCTTTAATAAATGGTTTCTACTTTTGAACATTAGAATTAGCTAGACACACACATTTAGCTTTGTATCACACATGTGTTGATTCATCAACACAATACTTTACATATGTAAGCGAGGCCTAAATATGGGTTTTACTGACCAGATATGGCCCCCTTACAATCGCCAAGTCACACACATGGTTCTTAGCAATTTCATGTAGGGTACAATGGGAATCGCTGGGGTATGGCGCCACTATTAATTGTTTCCTCATAACTCTCTAAAGGATACATATTTTTTAACGAAATTTTGCAAAGGTAGGTTTTCAAGAAACAGTCTTGGTGGGGAAATAAAAAAAAATTAAGGACTTTCTGTCATATCCCTCTCCTATCTAAGATTTTTCGGATCATTCACATCAAACTGCTTATTTTTGAACAAAGTTTTGCAGAAATACATTTTCGAGAGTTCAAATCGAAATGACGATGTTTTAAACAGAAAGTGAAAAATGCAGATGAGTAGAAGGATCTAAAATTTCTCAATAAAATATTTTTGTAAATTTTTATCAACATAAACCATTAATTACAGCCCCCAAAACATATTTACAAACTTTTATTGAGAAATGTACGATATTCAGATAATTACAAAAAAAAGAGCAAATCTGGGGGCACCAAACTGTAATTATTCCCTTAATATATGAGCTCGACCTTAAATTTTATTAAACCTAAACCAACAGAGGGAGATAATTGATTGATGAATGATAAAACTGATTCTCCTTAATTGCAATACATTTACAGATGGGTTAATCGATAACTAAAATAGAAATGATAGAAACTGTCAAAAATATAAATGTTGTTTCAACACAACAGTTCCCCCCCCCCCAGAAATATTCCGTGAAGTTGGTTAGGTTCCTGAAAATTAACGAATTTACGATAATTTACGGATTTGTAAATGGGGATTTGTAAACAAGAGAAACTAAATATTCCCCCATCATTTGAATTTTAAACTCCCTGCAAGTGTGACGTTTTGGAGTCAGATATTTAGGCCTTACATATCTATCTGTCTGTTTTACACATTGATCGAAGCTAATGGGTTGGGCCATGCTGCAGCGCATGATATAAAGTTAGTTCAATGTGTAAGACTTCTTTCTACAACTAATCAGCATTTTGGGCCAAGATCAAAGTAACATTTTAATCTACCTTCATGGAAAATGGTTCGATTCCAAGCTAAGTTTAATTTGGTGATGATGTTTCAGGCGTCGAGATACACAACTTGCTGGTTGTCCCGTTCCCAGGTTTGAACACTCGTCCCCCTTCTTTCTTTACTTTTTCTTTCATTCAACCGCATACTCATTTATACATACTTTAACATACGCACTTCCGTATAGAACTTTTTTTTGAAACACACACACAGTTGTGTAAAGCTGTGTACAAACACGTGTGGAAGTGTGTGTGGTCTGTGATATCAACACCGTTACACACGGAACCAGTCTCATATCGTTGTTTATATATATATTTACATACACCCGCGTATGCAGATACACTCTGACACACACGTGTATAATCGTCTACACATAGACGTGTGTTAGAGACAAACCAAAGAACGAGATTTACCAATCGACAACAATCCATTGCAGCATAAAATTGAGGTAAGTTCTCGCTTAGCCGACCCCAACGGTCCAGTTTCAATTCCTAACTGAGGCCATACCGTTTCATTTCTTTATGTTATTGTTCAATCCCAAGTCAGTCCTGATCCACCAGACCTATGAATAATGATGTTCCAACCATGACCACCCTGTCTTTTATCTAAACATTGTGTTAGATTACATTGTATAGCGTTTAGTTAATTGTTATGCTCCAGATTAGTCCCGACTCCAAACCTATCATGAAACAATGTTCCAACTATGGCCACCCTGTCTGTTTTTTTAAAGATATTGTTTAAGACTAAATTATGTAACGTGTAGTTGTAATTGTTTAGCCCTAGGTCAGTCCTAATCCAGTAATCAAGCCATTTTAATCCGTTCTATTTTTAGTATTCATAGTGTATCTAGAACTACATCTGTGTCCTTTTTTAAAGGCAGTAGGGTTGATTTAAAGGGGATTTAGCTATTATTTTTTAGTGATGGCTCGACTTTCTAATGTTGCTGAGAACTGCATGAAGACCAAAACACCCTATCTCTCCTCTCTCTCTCTCCATCCTAAGTATTCGAGCCAAGGGCGTTGTCAACCAAAGATGTAAAGATGAAACAAACCACACCTTATTAATGGTCAAGCGAAGCGTACCTTTCGATATTTTTTTTAACTGACACACATTACTCCCTCTTCCTCCTTTTGGCTCTCCTCACTCGTCCCCCCTTCCTTATTTCTCTGTCCTTTTTCTTTCTTATCATCATCGAACTCTCTCTCTGTCCTTCTTACAATCCTCATTTTTTTTTCATTATCTCTCATTTTTCTTCCTTTCTCCCTCTCCTTCTACACCTTATATATTTCTTTTGATCCTTCTATCATATGATATTAGCCCCGTTCTCCCGTGGTCATCATCCAGCTCCCTCTTTACCGGTCCCTCTCCTTCTTTCATTCATTCATCTTTAATGGTCAGCATCATCATTGTCCCTTCTCTTTTTCCTCCGCTCTCTCTCCTCACTTCACCCTTCTGATTCATCTCTGCCCCCTACTCCCCACATCTTCTGATACCCTTCTACCTTTTACGATTTCTCTCTCCTTCCCCCCATATATGAACTCTTTCTTTTAATCCTCCTCCTCTCTCTCCGTCTTTCTTTTCTTCCTTCATCTCTCTCTCTCTCTCTTTCGCACCTACATACACACCACTGATATTCACCACATTTTTTACACATATAACAACATATAGAAGAAAGCTCAACGTAGTCAGTTGCACAGCCAGCTAGAAATAGCAGCCAAATCACTTTAATTAGTCTACCATCCTTTTAAAAAAAAAAAAAAAGAAGATAAAACGGGGTTGGGGGTGAAGGTGCTGTTTTGTGATTGTCAGAAATAAACTGTCTGGAAATATGGATTGGTCACGGCTAGAATGCCTTTGATCACAAACTATTCAACCTGGGCTGACCGGAGAATAGAACAACACGACCATAAAGTATAAAAGTATACACGGCTGTTATACGCTTACATATATGTGTGTGTGTGTGTATCATTACACAATCACACAATACACATTAAATACATACACAACTACACATTGTAAACACATACTGCCCTCACAAACACATACCCTCTTTTACACACACACACACACACTCTCTTTCTCTCTCTCACACACACACTCTCTCTCTCTCTCTCTCTCACACACACACAGCAAGTGTGTAGAAAATGTCAGCTCATAGTTTTATGTTATGTCCCGAACTTATAAAGTCTAGATGGAGTCGAAGGTTGCCAGCCATCTTCCTCACCTGGCTAAAACTCCAACTTCCATTCGGCGGCAGCCGTACCAAACATCATCACCATGATGATGATGACGATGGTGATAGCAATGATGCTAATGATGATAATGTTCGTTCTAGCCGACATCCTACCCCCGTCTCCCTCCTCTCTCTCTTTCTCTTTGACATATACTTCTTTCCTCCTTTATCGTTCTCGTGCACACTCTTCTTTTTTCTCTCTAATACTTCTCTCATTCACACACTCACTCTCTCTGATCGCTCTCTCTCTCTCTCTCACGTATCTGTCACAATCTCTCCCTCTCTCTGTCACTCTTTGACACTCTCTATTCTCTCTTTCACACACTTATTTTCTTACTGCGACTCTTCCTTTCACCCTTCTATTCCCCTCTCTACTTCATTGCTCCTCCTCCACTCTTCATTGTTTATCTTTCTCTTTCTTCCTCCACTCACTTTCTACCCCTTTTTTTTCACCCCATATTCTTTCCTTCTCTCTTTCAATCTCTACCCTCTCTCTATAACATCGCCCTCTCACTTTCTTTCAATATTATCTCACTTTATCTTTCTCTACTTTATCTCTATTTCATTATCACCCTTTTTTCTTCTTTTCTCCTCTCCCTCTTTCCTCTTCTTCATCCCCCCCCCTCGCTGTCTGCCACTGTTTCCCCCTCTCTATTTTCTCACTTTATTATCCATCCCTGTACTGTCTCCTTCGCTTTCCTCTCTCTCCCTCAGAGTTTCACCATCTCACCTCTTCTCCATCTGTCTTTCCCCCTCGTTTTCTATTCCTTCCTCTCACCCTGTCCGTTCGTCAGTCTGCCCTCTCCCCATCTCTCTATCTCATGTCGGTCTAACTACCACAGTTTTCCTCTCATGCTCTTCACAACACACACATCACATCTCTGCCATCATCTTACTTCACATGAGCAGTATTAATATTATCAGCACAACTACTATTTCTACCATTATTATTTATTTAGAAGATCTGTCACCAAATGTCTCATAATTGCAATTCAAATGGTTAGCACCGCCCACATGGCACCACATACCTCTGGACGACGAACCACTTGGATACCTTCCTCCTGACCAACCCCACCGACAGTGCCTATATATATATATATTATATATATATATATATAAACTCGGAGCTTCACCTTCATCATCGTCGTCGTCGTCAACGTGTGTCTGTCTCTTCGTCCTGGAATTCTTCCTGATCGTGTTGTTGTTGTGGTTGTGGTTCTATTCGGAACTCAACCTACCCCACCTTGTTCCATCATCACCCGTGCTCCAGTAAAAGACACTCCGTTTGGTGCCAAGAACGGTTAAGGTGGGTTCGACTTGAAATTTCTCTACAACACTTCACTTCGACAGGCAGCGGCCTGCTGGCAGAGTCTCACTTCAAACCAACCTGAGAGTGAGTATGAGTGTGTAGCTTCACTCACATATAACAAATACACATACATAACACATATAATCCCAGATACACATAAATATGTAGACATAAGCACATGTTCTCAGTCGTACACTCATTTACACATGCTTACGCACAAGTAATAAAGAGCACACGTATTTACTAAACCATATATACACATATATACAAGCACACGCGAAGCCTTTCACACGTGCACACATTTGCTACACATAAACACACTAGCACACGTATTCACAAATACACATGCACACGCATGCATACACACACCTATACATGCACGCACACGCATTTATTTGATCTTACTCAATCACACACGCATATACGTATACAAAATCCTACACACATTCTTTCTCATACACATAAACACTTCAGTCATTTACACCCGTATATACTATAACTCATACACACACACACATATATATATAGGCAGTGCTCCAGCATGGCTGCAGTCAACTGACTGAAACAACAATGTGGGAACCTTTACGGGGTCGCCCAACCTGCTAGAAATTACAGCCTAATCTTTCTATAATCCCGCCCGATCGTCTGAATGAATATAAGACGTACTGGTCATGATTGAAAGGTATTTGATGCAAGGTGTAGCCGATCATGCCTGACCGAGGGTTAAACAACGATTGTATTTAGACATAGAAAAACAGTTTGCACACACACACCCACGCTTGTATACACATTCATTTGTTCACTGTTACACAATATTGACACTACAGTGGGCCTCTCCCTCATCTACACGCATACACACACTCACGTAGTGTACGTTTATGTATAGCGCGTGTACCCATGTGCACACGCAGTGTTATGTATATCCTTTTATTCTTATATATATTGCCTCTAAAAATGCCACGAGTGTGTGGATGTGTATATATATATATATATATATATATATATATATGTGTGTGTGTGTATGTATATACACACACACACACACACATATATATATATATATATATATATATATAGATATATATAATATGTATATTGACATAACATACACACACACACACACACGCGAGTGTTCATGTATATTTTGTGGAATATTTGGTTTTCAGCATGCCGGTCTATATATCGCCTCTTCCCCGGCTCATCTGTTACGGTGAAGGCACGATGGTTGGAAGGTTATTGAACTGTGCCACTGACCAGACAGTCAAGAGTTCTAACCTTGATATCGTCACCGTTTTGTGCTCCTAAGTTAACTCTTACGTTTATCAGACATTTTAGTTGATACTATTTATCTCGTATTTTCCAGTTGAGTGGTTAGAAATGGGAAAGCTATTCAGCTACTGAGTCGTAAAAAAAGAAAAGCACACACATTCCATGTATAAAAATCTACATAAAGCTAAAAAGTATAGCAGAGCTTGTGGCATGTACCATGCTTTCGCTGACTGCTTTAGGTGCCTATGTAGACTCACCATCTCGGCCCTTCTGCCCTTGACCCAGCAGAATATCGACGATGTGACAGCTGGAGGGTGAGTGAAGGCTGCAACCAGCACTCGACTTGTACTCATTTACGACTGAGTGAGCTGAATAAGATATACAAATGTCTGTGTTTAAGAAAAACTATCCGATCCCGGAAGGTAACATGTGTTGTTTGTACTGAAGAGAAAGCAAAGTATTTTCACGAAGGAATGTGTCCAGAAATAGTATTGGAGACCCTTGGTCTCGCAGAATCCTAGATGTATCACTACCTTACAAGTGATTGCAGACGAGTGAAGCTGTTGTTGGTGCTCAGTCTGACCTTCTGGATGTGAAAGGAGTGGTTTGTCGCTATGGCAGAGAGCATAGTAGTTGTGTCTGTGACTTGTTTTATATGTGTAAGTTGAATATTAATTAGTTGTTGTAATTAAAGGCTTTTCAACTATGGCCATCCCATCTTTTTGTGAATTTTGGACTACAGTCTCTGATGTGCCATTTTTTAAAAGAAAGTATGACATGATTGGAGTGAGTTTAGCTATTTCTAACAGGTTCAGTGACCACATAAGCCAGTGTCTCCCAAACTTTTCTTTACCAATGATCCTCTTTTTATTTAAATGAAGTGTCCCACAGTTTTGGAAAGGTTTTACTCAACAACTTTTAAACTTAGCTCATGGGCCTTCAGGAGTCTACAGAGCGTTGGCTTATTAGATATGATGTAGGATGTTTGTGGGGGTTGTAGCAGAGTCCCTGATATTTATAAAGGACCCTTGCATTTTCTAGAAGTTACTGACTGCATGCAGCATAAGGAGAGCCTTTCCTTACTGTGGCTGCAACAAGAGCCTATAATATTAAGGACTGTTTGCACATTCAAGGTTAGTGACTGAACTGAGATCTGAAAAGTTCTGTCATAAGGTGAATTAATGCTGCAGTTACTCATTTAGGTGATCAATATTTAAAAATCATTCCACTCCATCATTCGATGAATATAAATGGAAGGAAGAGAGTTTACTAACGTATCTAATTGAGGGATGAAGTCGAAGGGGGTAGAAACAAAATGACAAAGTGAGAGTGGGTGATTTAATGTGGCTTGAATTTATATGAAGATGTGGGACCACTTGTATTATATTTCTGGGGACAAAACTACAAGGAATATTTTGGTTAAGAAACAACTTGTCATTGTCAATCCAGAGAAATATGTGGAAATTCTAACATTTATGGTGGCTCATGAAAACTTTAGCTGAGGAACTTGGAACCATTGATAAAATCGATTAGGGACCCTTCTTTTATTTTACAAGTTAGAGGAGGAAGTGAAATGTTAATGGCCTTTGTAGGCCTCCATGCTCATTGGTTTGGTTAACATCCAACCTCAAAATCTGCAGGTAAAATGCTGCTGCAGAGGCAAACAGAGGTTTGAATGAATGCTTGCAACAGAATGAACTCTAATCAAAGCTGCCCAAACATTGGGTGGTGCTGGTGACGATAGGCCAAGCCTCATAAAGAATTTCTGTGAAGTTGATCCCTGCCTGAGCCTTGTACTTATTGTGTCAACTGAGGACACTTCCCCACCGTTTATGTTTATAAAATGTATCTCAACAATTTGGTCCTCATTCAGATTCTGTGAGTGTAAATTTGAAAGTTAATACAACTAAGTGTAATGTGTTAGGAGTGGGCGGTGTATAACAGCAGGAAGTGACTTGCTTCAGTGTGAAAGACTATATTATGCAGGACTTCAGTGCTTCACAGTAAAAACTGGATACAAAAAACTGAAATTTATGGGAGATGAACAAATGTATTGAGATTACTAATGATTTGATTGGTCTTTAATGAAGGCTGTAGAGTGGTTGGGGATCTTAAAAATATCCAGGTAATATGATTAATGTGCAGGAGGCTGGAATTATAAATAACAGAATGAAGTTGATCCCTGCATAGTGCTTATTGTGTCAACCAAGTTGAGGACACTCCCCCACCCTTTTTTTTTAATATAAAATGTATCTCAACAATTTGGTTTGAGGTTGGAGAGAAGAAGGTTAGAGATGTGTTGTGCCTTTCTCTGTAGAAATGATGAGACTTGTACTGTGATGTCGTCTGGTTGTGGAGAAGATTTGTAACTGCAGAACAATGACTTGTATTCTTTTGCTGTGTATGAAATGTTGACTTTGGAGGATGTTGATGAAGTTTGTTAAGAAAGACTGATTACAAGAAATTATTTTGTTATACAAAGGAATGAAAGACTGTCACCATATTGGAATTTAGATGGGACTGAAAGGTAGATTCTTGAATTGGGGTTGATGTAAGGAGGAGCTGAGAGGGTGTATATAGCTAGACATTGAGGTGGAAGGAGGAGCTGAAAAGTGATAGTTTAGGGTGTAGTACTGAGGTTACAGTTTGGGATAAAGTGGAGAGGTTTGGGATGTAGAGGAATCAGAAATTGGAAGGAATTAGTGAGGTCACAGTTTTGGACCTAATAACAAGATCGTAGGGCTAAAATATGGTGCTGCTAACCAAAATACACTTAGACAAGACACAACATCTTGGAAAAGACATTGTGCTGGTATTATATAAGAAGGAAAGTGTATAAAGTATAAATATATGTTTGTATATAATTCTGTCAATTCATTTGATGTAAATGAATGTCATTGTGATGCATGCAGTGTCCTTTGCTTCCTGTCTTCTGTAGAAACACATCTGGTGATGGGAAAATATTACCTGGACTGGAAACAGGTGCGGAATGGTGACAGGCATCCAGCCATTGAAAATCTGCCTCAGCAAATTTTGTCCAACCTATGTGACCATAGAAAAGGGGACATTAAAACAATGATGATGATAGTGCTGTCCCTTTATCATGTTTAAACCTCTCAACACCTGGCATAAAACCACTTCCTTCATTACTCCACTCACTCCATCCTCTCAGTTAAAGCAGTCTTCTTTTTTGAGTTACTGAGCAACCTGAATAGTACCAATTCCACAGAAAAGCACATTGGACACTCTGTAATGTAGTTGGCATTAGGAAGGGCATCCAACCATAGAAACCAGGCCAAATCAAGCATTGGAGCTTGGCACAGTCTTCTGGTTCATTGGATCATGTTGAACCCTTTACATCTGGGCGCAATGTAGTTGACAGAGACAGTGTTGCTTGGTCATAGCAGCAAATAGGATAGAGGGAACTTTGGTCGTGGGAGATGACCAGAACTTTTTTCTCTTTTGGTTTGCTCCATGTACAACATGCTTCCTAGTCCTACAAAATGTTGGAAAATAGATGTAAGTGGCTTGTGCATATGTGGAAAGAGACATATTTTTCAGTTGTCCACAAGATATACATGACAGCAAAATCAAGTGTTGAGAATACTAAGACTAGTGGATAATGTAGCAGACGAGAGGCTAAAGAGAATCAATAATGGTGAGAGACTAGAAATATTGAGGAATAAAGTTTGAGAAAGAAGACTAATCCAGAAAAGGAGGGAACATAACAGTGGTGAAGTTCTTGCTATGAAGGCATCTCTGACTTTGAGGTAGCCATGATGGTAAATAATGCTTTCTCCCTTTCTAAAGTGAAAATATCTCATCATATGATGAAAGGAAATGAAGGTGGGAAGAAACAGTCGAGCTGATAGTCTCCTGGGAGGTGAACATCAGTGATGCATTTGACACAAAGCCAGAAGATAGCAGTGAGTTTGATGAACTTTGTGTGAAAATACTGGATGGGAAGGTAACTAAGTCTTCTTGTGTAGGTGACAGAAGATTTGTTGTAACCAGGGTCCACTCACTGCCCAGGACCCTTGGATTAGCTGCAAAGAAAAGGATACACCATTGTTGTAAGCTGCAGATAAAGGGAGCCAATATATTTAGCTGAAAAGAGACGGTGATTGAAAAGGTTTGTTCAATAGGATAAAACATTAAGGTTGACAGAGATATCAGGATGAGTGATATGTGATGAAACCAATTTTGTTCTGTTGTCCAGTTATTTCATTATGTTCATCAGTGGTTAGCCCCAGGCAGGTAGTTCTGGTGTTGTGGTTGAAGAGACCAAAACACCAACAGGGAATTGTTACTGCCATTGATTCTTATATTTAGCGATGGAATAAGGCAGGATCCTCTGCCTGCAAGTCTTTTACTGTGATTGAAAACCTGTAAAATAATTGTGAGGACCTGGGAATTGGAAGCACTGAATGGAACCCAGGGGTGAAGTTCTTGCTACGAAGGCATCTCTGACTTTGAGGCAGCCATGATCTACACCCTGAAGGAGGAAACCACCCAGTGTCGAGCAGTGTCCTATCTACCCCTAAATGACGGAGACTACTATTGCAATGTCTGCAACCAGATCTGCAAATCTTGGGTAGCTTTGTATTCCCACAGGAGGCCAAATGGCAAAACATTAAACTGAGAACACTTTGTCTAACTGAACTCTCATTCATCAAAGTGACATACATATATCATCATCATTTAACATCTGTTTTTCCTTGCTGCTATGGATTAGATATATTTATTCATATTCATGATTGACCATCTTCCACCCAGGTTCACCACTCACTGCATTCCCTCTGTCCCCATCTCTATCCATTTGCTCCTCTCCTCCCTGTCCCTCTATCACACTGGTGTCTGCTTTCTTCCATTGTTGGAAATAGGAAGACCCAAGACCCTGGCAACCCTTGCATGTAGCTCTAATGATGTCACATAGCTCCAGCATCCCTTAAGTCTGAGCGACAGCGGTGTTAGCTACCCACTTTCACCCAGACCTTGTGGTAATACCTGCATGTTTGACAAGCTCGTCCTTGGAGTCTCTGTACATCATTACAACATTACATTTTGTTACTTTAATTTACTCCACAACACATGACAGGGGAAGTTGTAGCTGTCCTGATCTTATGTAAGGACCTATTGATGTGAAACTTGGAGGAACTCCTAGTCATCTTCAGATTTATTCATTTATCTTCCTCTCCACCATTTCAATGCTTGTCATTGGAACATCATGGAGCGTCAACAACCAGAGGAGTCTCGGGAGCAGTCCATGTTGGTGGAGCCAACATACATTATATATACATATGATGCTTCGTATGTATATATATTTATATATACATATGCCGGTGACATGTTATAAGCACCCACTACACTCTCAGAGTGGTTGGTGTTAGGAAGGGCATCCAGCTGTAGAAACTCTGCCAAATCAGATTGGAGCCTGGTGCAGCCCGTGGCTCTCCAGACCTCAGTCAAACTGTCCAACCCACGCCAGCATGGAAAACGGACGTTAAACAATGATGATGATGATATATATCTTTCATCTTTTACTTACTTCATTCATAAGAATATGGGGAGGCTGAGGTGGGCATGGGGAGGCAGAGGTGGGCATGGGGAGGCTGAGGTGGGCATGGGGAGGCTGAGGTGGGCATGGGGAGGCACTGATTTGAGGAATTTCAATTGAATGAATTGACCCCAGGACGGATCAGTTTTTTAAAGCCTGGCACTTATACTGTTGGTCTCTTTTGCTGAACCTCTAAGTTATGGGAATGTCAACATGCCAACAGCAGTTGTCAAGCAATGGTGGGGGGGCAAACAAAGACACCTGGCCAAGGGGCCACGCAATAGGACTGAACTCAGAACCATGTGGTTGGGAAGCAAACTTCTTATCACACACCTGGTATATACATAGACCTATATATATACCTATATATATATGTATATATATATATATATATATATATATATATATATATATATACATACATACATATATACACACTGCTGGTGTGTGTGTGTATATATATATATATATATATATATATACATGTATATATGTGACCTGGTGGTTAGGCTGTTGCACTTATGATTGCTAAATTGTGGGTTCAATTCCCAGGCCAGGCAGCACATTGTTCTCAAGCAAGACACTTCATTTCACATTACTCCAGTCCCCCCTTTCAATCAGGGAGGAATGTTGGCCTGCTTGCCTAACTAGCAGGCTGGTGTCACTTGAAGGCTGAAACACTGCAAAGCACATTGTGATTGGCGATGTGTAACAAATATCTGATAGTCTAGTCAGTCATGTAATCATGTGACAAACTAGCAGTAACTTCACTCATAACCTAATCATCTTATTTTGCATGTCTTGACTTAAATAAATATGTTTGTGTGTGTGTCTCTCTCTCTCTCGTACACACACACTGATTTTTCAGATGTCTGAGATACATCCATGTATATGTAAATCCAGATGCAGTGGTCTATGAATAATGTCTAAACTAACAATTGAACTCAGTATTTCTAATATAATTAATAGATGAATGGGTTCCCATCTTAATGTTGTGCTGTGTTTCTCTCTGCAGACGTTAGTGTGCTGTGTGATGTAGCTAAGTTCTACTTTGCTCTACTTTCATAATCAAACTGAATTACATAAAAGGTAGCTCTATATCTATGTCAATTATATATTTTGCTTTCAAGTACCTTCTTTCACAGCAGTGGATATGATAATATCAGGGCTGGATTAAAACCCATTGAGGCCTTAAGCACTTAAAAAGATTTTGGTGTCCTCATATATATGTAATTCCAACTTTTTTTAATTGCAAAGTCTGATCAAATCCTTAAAATTAATCTTACGTAACATATCTGCTGCTCTACTTCGTCAGAGATCGGTGTCCAACCTGCCTTGTTGCTTTGTTGTTCTAATGGGAGTTTTAATACATTTCAACTGAGGAAATGAAAACTCAGCTGAGCCATTTGTGACTGTTAATGTTAAAAATATGCAAAAGGTTATGTCTGCATTTGGAAAGGCACTCTCAAATAACAGTTTGTTTAAAGTGATTTCTTTTGTGCTGTAAACCATTTACCATTTCTGTGCTGTCCTTCCCTTGTTGCCCTAAACACGTTTAATTTGCTTATTGGTTTATTTTTATTTCCTGGGTGGGAGATGGGCTGAATCCTGGAAGTACTGCTATACCAGGCCAACCCGTGGCAAAGGTGGAGCAAGCCCCTAATTCTTCGCCTCGTTCTAAAAATCAGTTTAATATTGATGGTCCCCAAATATTAAGCTGATAAGAACTGATACTACACTTTGATCTTAGCCAAAAGGCTGAGAAGCGATAAATTTTATTATTGGTTAAACCAGTGCTAGATTGCAGATAATTGTTCCACAACACAACATCTGTTTGTAGCTAGATGTACCAAAGTATGGCACCAGTTGCAGTTAGATGTACCACAGGATACTCAGTTGCAGTTAGATGTACCAAAACACAGTACCTAGTTGTAGCTAACTGCATGACAACAAGGTACCTAGTTGCAGCTAGCTTGCTGTATCACAAGGTACCTAGCTAAAGCCATCTGTACTACAACTACCTTGTTGAAGCAACACGTACCACAAAATACCACAACACAGTACTAGTTGTACATAGTTATACCACAGCCAAGTACCTAGATATAGCTATCTGTACTATTACATAGTATTTAGATGTTCCACAGGGTACCTAGTTGCTGCTAGCTGTACCAAATAAAGTATCTAGTTGCATGTAGCAGTACCATAACACAGCACCTAGTTGCAGCTAGGTACCTACTTACAGTCAACAGTACCAAATCAAGGTTCCTAATTATAGCTAACCGTACCAAATGTGGCTGGCTACTCATCTGTACTACAACACAACACCTAGTTAAGGTAGCTGTACCACAACATGGTACCTAAGTATTGATAGCTATACGGCAGAATAGGCAGACTCATTAGAGCATAGACTAAAGTGATTTGAAGAATTTTATTCCAGCTCTTGTTCAGTTTTGAGTTCAAATTCTGCTGAGGCCAACCTTATCTTTCACCTTTTCTGAGATCTTAGAATAAAACACCAACCCAAGCAGAATTGTTGGAGTGTTAAATGAGATTTGTTCCAGCAATTTGTATTGTAATTTCTTGAGGGAGTAGACGCAAATAGGCCATCCTATTTAACACTCCCACCTGGTCGTTGGTTGTCTTAATCGCGGTCTGTTCTGCTGCTAGCATTCATGTTAGGGCTCTGGTTTGAGGCTAGCTTCCTCCCTTCCTCCCATTAATCTCAAAGGCCTGAAAAATATATCCTGGGTGCTTCCTCCCTCTCCCTCACTAAACAGTCAAAAATGAAAATACTGTAATGCCGTTGCGGCGAGACAACGTTCAATACGAACCTCGACGTAGTCGTTTGACCTGCTACACGTAGCAGCCAAATGTCAGGAATCTCGCCCCCCCCCCCACTTCACGCGCCAACGCCTTAAAAAACACGAAGGATGCGTTGAATAAACGACTGGTATGCGTTTTGATTATAGGTGTCCTTGTCCTGGGATTAAACAAGTCTTCACTTAATTACACCTTTCCATTTGAAATATGCTTTCGACGCCTACAGTCGTGTACAATATTATATTTGTGATACTTTCATCCTTTCGTAACTCCAGAGGAGTCTCGGTTCAATGAAGAGGTTTTATAAAGGCGAAACTTGCCCCTTGTTTACAATAATATTAATACAAGGTGCGCTGACGTTTTCTCGTCGCTACATAATTATTTTTAATCAGGTATTAATTTATTTGAAAAGAAACCCACACAAGCTAAAATATTGTCAGATTAAAGAATGCAGTCCTTTCAGTATATCTCTGGGATATTATATGTTGGTAGAATTGCTCTCGGTTAGATGTAAAACGATTTGTCGATCCCGGCGTGATTTGAACTCAAACCGTAGACAAACATCCAATCCTGTATGTTAACCTCTGAGCTACACAGACAAATCAGTCACTGAGTGATATCCTGAGAGAGAGAGAGGGAGAGTAAGTGACTGTGTTAGTAAATGTGGTGGTGGTTAGTGGTGTATTGTTAGTCTTCTACTGCTCCAGCCATTTATCTCTCTCTCTTCTGATACATTTTGGATTACTCTGTCACCCTGTCCTCCTGTGACAGAGCATTTTCTTCTGTAAGTATCCGTCTTGCTTTAATTATTACATTACCTTGACACTGCCCTTGTTGTTGGGTGAAGCATATACTTCACAACACCTCGTCTTCCGTCCTTCTTTGCAAGATCTAATCGCTCCATGCCCAAATAAGAAATGTTATTTCTCTTTTATCTACACACACACACACACACACACACACGGCTGTACGTATTGATGGCTGGTGCTGTAATACCGAGGTACATTGTCGTCGGTGAAGCGTGTCTGGTTTAGTTTCGATTCCCGGTCGGAACCGCTTCGGTTTCAGGTTCTTTGCGTAAAACATAGATGTCGGTCGCAAATTTCCCATTATTTCAGCCTATAAATCCGACCATTGAAATTGTATGTATACCAGCTTACATGTTAATATGTGTGAGTCTGTGTGTGTGCGAGAGAGAGAGAGAGAGAGACGGTGTGTGCGTGTGATACAAGTCTGTCCGTCATCTGTGTCTATAAAAGAGACAAGTGTGCAGTCGTCATCTTTTGTGTGTGTGTATATCCGTCATCGATATTGTGAGTACCTATGTTTCAAAAAGACCCCCCCCCCCAGTATTTCTCTCTTCCGGTCAGTGTTGGTCGTGGTCTTGTTTTTGGTGCCTACCCGACCTAACTGTCCACACTCTCCTTATATATATATATATATATATATATATATATATATATATATATATATATATAATGTGTGTGTGTGTCTCTCTACACACACAAGCACAAATCTGTAAGGTGAATTTATAACTTAGTTACACTCGTGTGTTGTGTGCGCGCGCGTGTATATATATATATATATATATATATATATATATATATATATATATATATATATATATATATATATAGAGAGAGAGAGAGAGAGAGAGAGAGAGAGAGAGAGAGAGAGAGAGGAACAAATACATGCCTTTGCTGTTTAACCCCAGGCCATCTGTCTGATCATGCAGTTACATGATCAAAGACGTTTCAGCCATGACCCTCTCGTCTTTTTAAAGTCTCTATCATTACAATATCTGGTGTGTCCTTTTCTTTCTCTAAGACCGTGGGTTTGGGAAGGGTGGTTTTGGCTGCTATTTCTAGTAGGTCGAGCGACCGCGTACAGGATTCCTCGTTGGCTTTCGTTTAAAACAGATATATATGTAATCTACACACCAATATATGTGTGTGTGTGTATGTATGTACACATTTGCAAGCGATGTTCACGCATACAGGCACATGTATGAACACACGCACACACATTCCAGACAGATAATACACACGGATACTTACCTATATACATTTTCATACACTTCTCTCGTTCTTTCTCTCTCTCTCTCTCTCTCTCATACACACACACATCACATACGTGGCCTACACACCATTTTACATACATACATGCATCCCCTCATACATATTCACGGCGGTGACACTCCTCCCCCTCCTCCTTCCTTACACACTTCCCAACGAGGGCCACCACTTGCACTTTGCTTGCAACTCTACACACACCGTTTACGATGCACTCCACATTGTGCAGCATGATGAGGACAACTTTGTCACATTGCTGCTATTTCTTCAACAACTATACATTTATATACACTTTCGTCCTCTTTACTGCACTCCTCTGGCCCTGAATGGGTGTGTATATATATATATATATATATATATGTGTGTGTGGGTGGAGGTGCATGGATGGGTGTATTTCTGTGTATATATATGTGTGGGTATCGCTGTGTAATATTGTCTCTATGTGTGTGTTGCATCTCTGTCCTTGTGTCAATGGATATATATATATATATATATATTTGTGTGTGTGTGTGGATGGGTGTGTATATGCGTTTATTTCTCTGTGTGAAGAGATGTATTTGAATGTATAAACGTGTGTGAGTGTTGCTGTGTAACATTGTCTATATGTGTGTAGTGCATCTGTCCCTGAGTGCGCGCGCGCGCACTAATGGGTAGATATCTGGTGATGGGTGTATTTGTGTGTATATGTATGTCGCTGTATACCTCTGTCTACATATGTGTGTGTGTCTGTGTGCATTTCCCTCTCTGAGTGTTTCTTTTTTATTTGTATTACTAATGTGTGGTGTGTGTGTACCTCTGTCCGTCTGTCTTCCTTTGTCTGTCTGTCTGCCTGCTCTCCTATCTGACCTCCTCCTCTCGCTCTCTCTCTCTCCTCCTCTTTTACACAAACATACTCTCACTATTTTCTCTCTCTCTCATCACGTAAAACCTGATCGTCTCGAAGAACTGTTCTTCAAAAGAAAAAAACCCCCACCATTCCATTACTCACCTGGCCCTTTTCACACACACACACACACACACACACACGTTATATAATTAACGATTTCTCTTTATTATCTTCATCATAATCGTCTCTCCCCACCTTCTCTCTCTTTGTCGTTATTTCAGTAAAACTTCACATACAGATATTTAAAAAGTCAGCAATTTAGGGCGGAGATGGCAGGAACCATCAAAGACCAACAACCAGGATACTTTAACTTAACAACACCCGATTCATTTATACTCTTTGGTGGACCCGTACCGTTTGACCCCCATCGTTGACCTTTTCTGTTCTTTTAATTTTCTTGTTCACTGTTTTGTCTTTTGAGGTTTGTCTTGTCCATAAAATATAAGGCTTTTTTTATATTCAGAATATCGGATTGAGGGATGTGGGTGGGGTGAATATAAGATAAAAGGAGACGAAATACGTATTTGTGAAACAATATGATAAGCCATATATTGTTTGTCTTGTTTAATGTGTACATAGGAATATACGTACGGGCCTATACACACACACATTCAGTCACGCATACACACACATACACCACTTACTTTCTCATTCCCTTACACACACACACACACTCTCGTACACCCATACCCGCTGTCAATCGTAAACTCACTTATACACACATTACTACATGAATATTCGTTCTTATACACACTTTGACTCATATATATATATATATATACACACATATTCATTCATACTCTTATACGCACGTGTAAGAAGTTGAAACACTCCTTCAAGTTTTATAAACCCTCGTCCGACCCACGCAATTAAAGCGGACTCCCACTCTCTTTCGCTCTACCCACAACGGACCCATAGGACCCATAGCGACTACACTTAACACTTCAATCTAAATTTTATTTCTTCCTTTTACTTTTACATATTTTAACGTTACTTCATCACTGTAATGTTATGAATATTCATGAGTTCATTTGCGAGATCAATATTAACTATTTTAAACCTTTGCTCATTTTTCTCTCCGTGTATCTATGTTGGAAATTAATGTTTTTCTGACTTTTGAACCGTTAAGGCTCTATTTAGTTACCTCCTTGTACGTTCAAATCCTGTCCGAGTCAAGATTGGTTTTCATCGTTCCGGGTTCGGTAAAATACCTCAGCAGTCAAGTACGAGAACAGATCGCATCAAACTAGATCCTGTGTGGGCCTCGTGTGTCTGTTAGCTATTAGCGTCACATTCATCGAGGACTGGCTTTGTGGAGTCGCTTGTATTATTACATTCCTTGCCAGTTATTTAGTATTTTCTCCATTCCTCATTCCTGATTTTCTTACGGTTTACCCATTCCTATCTTGTTGAAGTTGCTCCTTCAAAATAATTGGTAAACTTTTATATTTTACTAATTCTTTCTTTCTGAGACTGCTTTGATCAAATTATCCTCAAACCAAAGACCTGTCCATAATACTTTCAGAATGGTTTCTGTTAAAGGCACCGAAAATTGGGCACAAAATCCCCCCCCCCCTTTTTTTAAATAGTGATTATGTCTTCAGTTTTGCCATGAGCAAACATCCAATGTTAAATTTGGGATTTAATGCTTGGAGGTTTCCCCCTTGTTTACTTCTTAACCCTTTTGTTCCCATATTTCTGTTGAAATGCACTGCCTTTATTTAAACTAATTTTCAAATTAATGAAGAATTTATTGAAATAGCTTATTAAGTTGGAGTTTGGAACCTAAATTAACCTGAAATTTTAAGCTTTTAATTTGGATCCCTTTGTGTCATAGAACCATAGTCAACCTGAGGAAGGTTGGTATGAAGGGTTTCATCGTAAGTATCCCTGTTGAATTTCAAATCTAATGAATAAAGGGAATATATTCTCTAGCCACAACAATCATTGTAAATTTAAATGTAAAATTTCTGAGTTTGAATTTTAGTATTTATTCTTTTTTTTTTTTTTTTTTTTTTTCTAGTGATGGAGGCGGTAGAGAATATTGATCTGTCTCGGCTACAACAGCATTCACCTCATAAAGAACTGCATCTGTCCTTGCTTGACCTGATGAAATATGTGAGTGTTGGCACCAGTGAATTATTACTTTACCTTCTCAAAGAGACCCACATCATTCTAGAATGTCGCACCTGTTCAAATCTGTTCCGGGATGTGCCTTATTTCGTGGCGCACAAGCGAATTTACTGCAAACAGCGCCATGATAGTGCTACAGATATACAGATTGCAAATCGCAGTCTACCCGATGAGGAAGGGAAAGCTTCGGTCACTGTAAAACCAAATATATACGAAGATCATAAAGATTTCCTGCAGCATTCTGTAGATCTTGCAAAAAAGGTTCTACAAAGCAGCCAGGTTAATCATTGTGCACAGATGTTACCCAACAATGGACCTACGAAAAGTCAATTTTATGATGCTGTCCAGAAACAGTTGGAAATTGCACGTGACAATCCTCAACCAACACAGTTATTTAGTTTGGAACCCATGGAAAATACGCAGGTAGCTGTCAAAGTGATTCCAAGCGATGGAGATGAATGTTCTGTGGAACAGAAAGATGAAAATAATGACAACACCGACATCTCTAAAGAGTCTAAAACGGGGAGTAATTTTTGTGAATTAAAGTCAGAATCTTGTGACAAATTAAATACATCCCCCTCTACACCCATTCCTGTTGCCTCAGAAACCAAAATTAACTCTGAATTGGATAAACCATTTTTAAAGTCTGATTTAGCTGATTTTAAGAACTGTATCTGTTTAAAATGTAACCGTACGTTATCTAATCAGAAAAGTTTAGGCGATCATCTGCTGACTGTGCATGCAGACGAGCTAAAAGAAAGATCAGACAGTTGTTGTTCCAATGCAAACAGCAGTTCTCAATGTCACCCTATAAATGGTTTGAGACATAAAGTGAACAAAAGTGACTGGTTGAAGCCTCGTGGATATTCCAGTTCTGAGAAACTGCAGAACAAATTGCCATCTACCAACAACAGTGCCAAAGATATGTTGGATGCTAAAAAGAAAGCTCAGGCAAATTTGCTGGCTCTGAAGGAAGAACAGCTGGCATATGAAAATGAAATTTTGCAACAGAAATTAATACGAGGAATAATGCCAAAATCTTCAAGAGGTCGGAAGAAATTTCGCTGTGAGAGTTGTGGTAAAATATTCCCCAAGATTGAATCACTTCGAGACCACTTGCGTGACTGTATCGACTGGGAACATGTTAACCAGCCAGTCCGAAATGTCCGGAGCCCTCTGCCCTCTCTGAAAGAAGGCAGTAACTCATTTGACTGGCCGGACATTGGTAATGACTCTGCCTACAAGGTACAATCATCGAAGCTTCAGAATCGATCACAGACTAAAATTGATAATGTTCGCCCTCCTCGGAATATCGCACCAAAAGTGCAGCCTGTCACACAGATTCCAGTAACAGATAATTCCAAACTAACCAAAATAAATGGTACTTTGAACACTCTAGCTAAATCTGTGATGAACGACAGCTTGATCCTTGCCAATCCAAAACTGAGCGAAAGTAAGGTCTTACTTTTTCCTCTAGAATCCATCAATAGCAATCCAAAGCTTAATGTGACTGTAAAGACCCAGCCACAGACAACCCCAACTGTACTCCTTAATCCCAACCTAAATGAAATCAGTCCCACTTTAAACGTAATACCTGTAAGTATCTGTTCTGTCGACAACAACAACAGTAACAACAACAACACACAGGTACCACTCATTGCTGCAAATGGTAACAATACCAACACATGTGGCAATTTTGAGACAAAAGACGTAGAAATTATTGCTGTGAAAAATAGTCCTAATGTTCCTTACCAAGAATTAAGAACTGTTGTAACTACACAATGTTGGACTGAGAAGTTAAATTCTTGTTCGGAAGCAGCTGTATTAAACAGTGAAAATAATGTTTCAGGTGTTGTAGGTAGGCATATCCCCAACATACAACAATGTCCTGTTAATTTAGTTGAAACAAGCTGTCCAGACTCAATATGTTGTAAGTCTTGCTGTAATAACGAGGTGCAAGTCTTGGAGCATTTATCAACAGCTGCCAATAAGTGTTTGCCTGATGCAAGTTGTTCAGCAGACACTGAAGATGTGATTGTCATATCTCAAAGTTTCTCAAATAATTTCAATAATGAACAAACATCCAACTATTTAAATCCAAAAGATCATGTGACCAAGCCTTCCCAGTGTGATAAAACTCCAGAAAGAAATTTTGAAGTTGCTTTGTCGGGTTTTGAAAACAATTCTGTGGAACAGATTTCCACTGAAGACAAGCAAACAATAAAAAAGTCATCACCTAAAAATGGTAAGTGTATCAAATGGAAACGCTACAAATGCAAGCTATGTCTGTTCTCTGCTGCCAAACGCCACATGTGTAAGTTACATATAAGGCAGCATCACCTCTGTAAGATATTCACATTATCAGTGAAAGCCTTAAACCATTATATTACTGACTTAAATAGATTGACCAAGAAACCAACAGGTTCATGGCGACGGCGTTCACAAACTCAAAATAAATCATTTCCATCATTGTCCACTAAGAAATCTTCAAAATGGAAATCTCTCTCTCGGAGAAATAAGGACCTTAACCAATGCCACCACAGTAGTTCTGTAAGTAAGCTGTCCAAATTATCTTTAACTAAAAGTAAAGTTGATATGAAAACAATCATGGACCTTAAAAGACGAATGTGTCTCAAATGTAATCGTACTTTTCAGATGGTGTCTCGGTTAGAAAAACATGTTTCGTGTCATCTTGGCTGGAAGGTGAATCATAGTAAACAGAGTTTGGTCAACAAAAGACAGTTAAAGCAGAAAAATGAAGTGAATTGTAATGAAAACGAAATAACAGAATGTATGTTTGTTGATTTGACTGGAGAACAAGCTACCACAGACTGCAAACATTTACCATCTTATGGGATTTCTACAGCTGCAGGTTCAAGTGGAACTTGTTCCAATAATCACTGGAATTCTTCTAATCCAACCAATGTTTCTCATGGCAATCACGGTCAGTTATCAGTTTTAAACACGAGGAAAGGCTCTTACCAGAAGCCACAAGTACTTCTTGACCCTACATCCAAAAACCTCAAAAGTAATGTGAAAAAAGTTGATTCTTAATTGTATTAAACTTATAATAAACTGTGTGGTGAGATTGATGAAGAAAAGTCTTCTTAATCACTGTTCCTCTCTCTCTCCCTCTCTCTGGATTATTATAATCCTCCTGAGCCTTAATTGTACCATTTGTGAATAACCTGATCCCTCCTCTAGCCCTTTACACAACATTTTACTCACATTTTATGTCTGAGTTTCTTGTGCAAATGTCTTTAATCATGCAGATTTCTATGAATAAATCTCATTTGTACCACTTGGCTCTCACTTCTGCACAACCTAACTTCCCTTTCTATCAGCATACCAACTTATCTATCAATCTCTACCTATTTAGATGCCTTCTTTCCCATCCATCCATCTATCTACTATCATACATATCTATTTATGTACCTCTCTCTCTCTCTCTCATTATATATATATATATATATATATATAGCTATATATGTACTACCTATCTATCTACATATCTATCTTTGTACCTATTATTCTTTCCTACCTACTACCTATCTAGTTGCCTATTTATCTACCTACCTGACTACTTACCTTTTATCTACCTGTCTGCCTACTTTTCTATCTACCTTATTACCTACCTATACATAGCACCCACACTCAACACATAAAATAAATGACCGTCTCTAATTGCCTTCTCATGTTAATTATTTATGTATTTCAAGACTTTCTCCAAGAGGGAAGTGACAGACACTATCTGACGGAGCCATAAACTTGGTTGAACCCATTGTAAATATATCTGAACCTGTAAATGTCGACGCCGATCACGTTGGGGAGGGTGGGCTTATCCACTGTCAGGTCATTGGTTTATGATCCCCCCACCCTACCTGTTGTCTTCACCATATTTCATGCTGCAATTACTTTCAGGACAATTTATTTTCTAACAGAACACTTCTACTACAAGAACTAACCAATCCCAGAAACAAAAACCAACAACAAAAAGTAAAAACATCCATTTTAGGGTTACTTTGAGATTTTCTAATCTTGACACCCAATGTGAATTGTTCTTTGGGTCCTCAGAATACAGAACTCTTCTTTCTCCATCCCCACCCCTTCTCTCCCTCTTACTCTCTCTCTCTCTTTTTCTCTCTCTCTCTCTCTTTCTCTCACTCTTCCCCTAATTACAAATGGATGTTTTTGTTTCAATTCTGTGATCTTCATAATTGTTTACTGAAACTAAAAATCACTTCGGAAGCAGAAGTCATGTGTGCCTGCCTCTGTGTGTGTGTGTGCCTGCGTGTGTGTGTTCCTTGAAAAGTGAGTTTTCACTCTGTTGCTGTTCAGATTTTTGTTTTGTGCAGTTATTCTGGCCATAACAAAAGCATGAAGATTTCACCTGTACAATTGCACAAACTGAGAAACTCTCGTTAGTCACAGGGACGACTTCTCACTGCTTTTCAAAAACTAAATAAACTCTTGTTACATACATTAAGCAGTTTCTTTCCTGTTTGTACAGCCAACACTTAGCTTTGTACACACACATACACATTCTCTCTCTCTCACTCACACACACACACTTTCTTTCTCTCTCTCTCTCTCTCTCTCACACACACAGATTAGCTTTAGTGGAAAGAAATGTAATTTGGGTCATATGAGGAAGGGGGGGTCCAACTGATGCTCTCCTCCTCGTAAGACAACCAAAGAAGAAATTTTTAAGGGTAAGTCATTATGTCCAGCATTTGTTGAACCAGAGATGACTTTTGGCTGGGTATTGTGGTCAGTAATCTGAAGGTTACTAAGGAAACCGGGTGTTGATGTAAGTGATGTCCAGAGATGTTGCTAGAAGGTGAGACAAGTTCAGTTTAAGGGTTCATCAGGGCTTGATTCTGAGCCCCTTATTTATTTTAGTTCTTCAGGTCAAAACAGGAGAGTTTAAAGACAGGTTCTCTGTGGGAGCTCCATAAATGGATGGCCTCATAGCTGAATCTGTCCAAGATTTAGAGAAGAAACTTGTAAGGCCTGAGAGTGAACCAGTGAAGACTTTGCCTTTCATCTTTTTCTGGGGATTGGTAAAAGAAACTAGCAACCAAGTCCTGGAGTGGCGAGACTTGACTAGAATTCTCCCCTTAAGATTGCTTGCCTTGTGCCTAGTGTGACTGGTGTTCAGTTTGAAACTAATGGGAGTTTGTTGGTAGAGCAAAGAGAGGACATTGAACACAGTAAATTCGAAGGAGCAGAAGCTGTCCTAGTAGCAGTGTGTCATGGAGTGGACACAACTCGGTGGGGTCCAGTGGTTGTGTAATGTCCCTAAGTGTGAGTGTATATGTGCACAGTCTCTAAGGTGGGAGCTGTATTCTTATGAAGGAAATATTAAACTTTCTAACACGTTAGCAACTTTGGGAGGGAAGTTACATAAGACATAAACACCTAACAGTCAATTAGATAAGGTACACCTGTCTCCAGGTAATAAAAACCCTTTTAGCTGGTAACTAAATGTCGTCTGCTGTTTCAGTAAAATTCTTCTGCAATAATCCTAATCTATATACACCTACTCTTCATGTGTTTATAGTTTAAGTTTTTTGTTTAAATCATTTAAAAAAATTATGGAAAATTTAGTCAAATAATTCTATCAGTCTGGTGTTTAGAACTAGCATGAAATTTTGATGGAAGATTTTGATTGAAATCACTTTAAAACAGGAAATTGGTATCATAGAAGCAGAGGTGGGCTCAGACAGGTTGGGTTCGAAAGGTTTACTACTCCCTATATAAAATGTTAACCATAACTTTGAATACATATTTCTAATTAACTATTTAATGCTCCACATACCATCTGCTAACCCTGTACGTCTAGGTAACTATTTAACCAGTTCTTTACCCTATTTTTCTGTTGAAGTCCACTTCCTTTGTTTCAATTAATTTTGAAAATAATGAAGAATTCAGTAAAATAATTTTGTTTCTAAGCTAAAGGTTTGCAACATAAATTTCCAGGTAAATTTGATTGAAGGTTTTTATTTAGGTCACTTTAAAACAGGAAGTTTGGGTCAAAGGTCATCAAAATGGTTTCTTCAAAAGCTGAATGAATTTTACCAGTATCCAATCATAAACACACACACACACACACACACACGCACCAGCCATAATAATTACCTCTCTCTCTCTCTCTCTATCTATCTATATATACACACATACACACTATAATGTGCATACACACCATTGTGTCTATATATATATATATATATACATATATATATATACACATATATATATATATATCATATGAGGTCTGATCAATAAGTATCCGGACTGTTGCCATAGTAACAAAGCTAAAGCATATAGAGTGAAGCCGCTTGGCAAAGATTGACCTTAAACTCTGCTGTACATGCGCACTAAGTTTTAAGATTCTGGATCACTTCTGCTGTTTGCAACAGTGCTTGGGAGAAAGAAGTGTAGCATGTGTTCATTGCAGTGGCCATGACAGAGAAAGTTGTCATAGTGATACCTGCTCAGAGGCCAACACAAAGTTGCAGAAAGTGTTTGGTGAGGAGTGTATGAGCCGCACACAAGTGTATGAGTGGTTCAGATGTTCCAAGATGGCTGAAAAATGTCGATATTGACGAACGCTCTGGGAGACCCGCAACCAGCAGAACTGAGAAAAACATCGCAGCTGTGAGGGGAAATCGTTGAATCCCCATCCGTGAGTTATCAGAGGATGTGCAGATTAGATACGGTCCAATGTAGTCTCTTTATCACTGAAGATTTGGGTATGAGATGTGTGTCTGCCAAGTTTGTATCAAAACTGCTTTCAGTTAACCGAAAAGACACTTGGGTTTCAGTTGCCCAAGATCTTCTTAATTGTGTCGAGAACGATGGAAACTTTTTGAAAACTTTGTGTAGGCCTCTCAGCAGATATTGTCAAGCTTTTGGCAAAATTGGATGCAGATTCTCTGCTCAACTTTCACCATCATGGTCAATGCGATGATCATACGCTACACTTCTTTCTTCCAAGCACTGCTATAAACAGCAGACGTGAGCTAGAACGTTGAAATTTAGTGTGCATGCACAGCAGAGTATAAGGTCAATCTTTGCCAGGCTGCTTAACTCTGCGTACTATAGCAACAGTCTGGATATTTATTGATCAGACCACATGTGTGTGTGTGTGTGTACATACATGCTATAATCTTCACTCCCAATGCCTTTTTCTTTTTAAATCCATTCTTTCAAATTTTCTTCAGATTTGGTACCAAACATTAGATTTGGAATTCCTTAATCTCAATATTTTGGAGAAAATTCTATTTTTGTATATATCTCCGGCATGATGTACAGGAAACCTACGTTGTAATTGTGGTGTATGTTAGTGACCACCTCATTGACCAGATTGTGGGTCTGTTGGTGACCACAATTGGAATCTGTTGATAACCACACTGTCTTAATACACTAGAAACTATACTATGGACGACTGCTGGTTACCACACTGTGGAAATATATTGGTAATTCTACTATGGATATGTATGTATATATATATATATATATATATGTGTGTGTGTGTGTGTACATTGTGTTTATTGTTCTCTTACAACATGGCCAGATGTTTTGAGTCATCTCTGCAGGAGAGACAATAGTTGAAACATCTGGCCATTTATAAGAAAACCTATGTATACTTGTGTGTTTATATATATATATATATATATATATATATATATATATATATACACATATATATACTTGTGTGTATATATATATATATATATATATATATATACACATATATATACTTGTGTGTGTATATATATATATATATATATATATATATACACATATATATATACTTGTGTGTATATATATATATATATATATATATATACACATATATATATACTTGTGTGTGTGTATATATATATACATATATATATATACTTGTATATACATATATATATGTATATGACTAGACATATTGGAATATCTTGCTGACCATATTGAAGCATATTGGTAACCAAGCTGCAAATATGTTGGCCCCCTCACATAATGGACTGTCAGCCAGGAAATTGTGTGCGTTGGAGGGGATCCAATTTTTTTTTTTTATTAGAAAAATAAAATGACATCAGAAGTGAAAACAAATAAAATAAATGAGAAAAGTTTTTTTTATTTATTTATTATTTTCGTGGAATTAAACTTTTTTTTGTGGGGGGGAAATTCCTGAAGTTTGTATAAAAAAAAAGAAATTTGTAAGAAAATATTGATGGAGATGTCCAGATTTTTCACTGTAACTTGTGTTGAAATAAATAATGTATCTCACGAGTTGATGTTGTTTTCTGCATCACTTCACAAACAGCATACTGTGCCGCAGCCTGGCCGGTTTAAAACAATTATTAATGATGCTCTACAAAGCTTAGTGAGGCCCCAAAATGGATTATTGCTTGCACACACAGGACAGTGTTGCTGCTGCTGGTGAACACAGACACATAATGGACCCTATTCAGACGAGGACCTCTGTATCGCATTCTGGGCCTCGACCCATCACAGGTTTGCTGTCTCCATTCTTGGACCCTTTTATAATGGTTTCTGCTCATCAGAATTGGCTGGCCTCGTGCCACCCCTCTCATCATGCATGTTGTGTCCAACCCTTCCATACCCCACAAACAAGTGACAGTAAATACTGGTATTTATGGTTGTGTGGTAATAAGGTCGTTTCACAGCCACTTGGTTCCAGGTTCAATCCCACTGCATGACCCTTGGGTAGGTGTCTTTTAATATAACTTGTTTTCTTTATGCGAAACCTTCATATTTTACAGACAAACCTCAGCACAATAAAATAATTTTAAACAGAAATTAAGATTGCTTTAGAAAATTTATTCATAAGAATAATAGACTTGCTATTTCTAAAAGCATTGTAAAACGCTATAAAATCCATAAAATATTTTATGAAACCCGTAATATGTTCTAAGACGAGCAAATAAATGAAAGAACCACTACGTGGTCGCTAGAAATAACAGCCGAATCTTCTTATCGAATCCTGATGGCTTAAGGAAGGTCTCACAGTTTTAGATATATTACTATAACAGTTGGAACAGCCTGCATCTAGATCCCTAGAGCTAAACAACTGATTTTATTTCGTTTTACTCTAATCGAAGTATAAGTTCGATTACATAAGAACAAATTGATTAGCAAATGCGATCAGTATAAGTTCTAAAGAATAATAGAATACATAATATTAACTGAAATAGAATGACAGAATAAATACGAACACGAACGTCAATAAATATTCCAATAAAACAAACAATATCACAAAATGTAATTAAAATTAATTAGTATTTGTTTTTAATACAAAACATGTAATTGTATAAAATAAATATTTAATAACGATACTTTTGTGTTTGATGCAATATTTTTAAGAATGCAACAAGAAATAGTGCAGAATATAAGACTTCGAATTTGTTTTAGTTCGTAATCTTATATTCTGTTATTCCTTGCGATAACGACCGAAAGCTGGAAGATTGCCAACAACACGATCTGAATGTTCCCTCCATCATCTTTCGCTGACCTCTACCTTATTACAGACATTCTGATCTCTTACAGACATATTGTATTAATGACGTGAGGCCATCTGGGGCAACGGGCACCTTGTTTCCTCGCGCAGTGTCAACTGACGTTGCTGATAGAATTCCAGGACGATGTGATTTGTTGTTCGGGGTTCGATAATTTCTGTCTCCAAACTCACTTTTCCTACTAGAAATAGCAGCCAAATATTTCCCTCATATATATATATATATATATATATATATATATATATGTATATATATATATATATATATATATGTATGTATATATATATATATATATATATATATGTGTGTATATATATATATATATGTATGTATATATATATATATATATATATATGTATGTATATATATATATATATATATATATGTATGTATATATATATATATATATATATATTTGTGATGTTTTTGCAGCTTTAATAATAATAAAGTGTGTGTATATATATATATATATACACACTTTATTATTATTAAAGCTGCAAAAATATAACAAAAACTGTACACATTCCCGTCCGTCGGAAGTTTAAATTGAGACTGGAACAAAATTAAGTTTGTATGTTTCACATTTATGTGCTTACTATGGTGTGTTGTGTATGTGTGAATGTGTGTATAAATGTATATACATAGACTACAGAAAAATTTATGAGATACGAGAGGTGAATATATTTATTTAACCACTTGATATGTTACGGATATGCTAAGTGGTTAAATGAATATATTCACCTCTCGTAGCGCCTGACATTTTATGGTCCAGATACACCTCATGAAATAATTTCATAGAGATTGCCTCTCCTGTATTCCAGCTGCATAGTACTCAGCATTATATTCCTCTGTATTGAATTATTATGTGATATGATAGCTGGGTCCACTAGAGGAGCTTTCTGTGATTGCCACGGGATTCTATGAATCCATACACTGCACTACAAATTTATATGGTAAGATCAGCCGTAACGGATATATAACACACTTCGATTAACACACACACGTTCTAAAAGATTAATACGGAAGACAGAGTGTAGTGGAAGCTTTATTTACGACAACGATCGTTTCGGCTTACTTCTGCACTGCTCTTTAGTGAGTGGGGAATGATGCAATGGAATTGAATGCACCCCATGGTGCAGAAGAAGCCTCCTCAGGTCACACAAAACGGTTCAGTGTTATCGGATGTACATCTTATAATAGTGAACCGCTTTGTGTGACCTGAGGAAGTTTTTTCTGCAATATGGGGTGCATTCGATTCCATTACATCGTTCTCCACCCACAAGGGAGCAGCGCAGAAGTAAGCCGAAACGATCGTTGTCGTATATTAAGTTTCCAGTACACTATGTATTAATCATTTAGAATACACTCAACATGCAACAAAGAATTCCTTACGTAATCTCGCTGCAAAATTTCTATATAAGTATCATAAATGTCAAAAAGGCACGTGCTTTTTGTACCCCGAAAGATCACCCACCCAGCAACGAAAGTGCGCTACTCCAGATCACACCTGGTAACCGCAAGCGATGAAGGTGCTCTGCAGGGGGCACGACAAGGGACCTTGCCATAACAAGGTTTCGATACTACACCTTAAACTCTCTTACCTAAACTTCAATTTTAATTACAACTTATATGTACACATTGATTCGTACGTACATACATATATGTGTGTGTGAATAGACACACACACATACACATGCTCGCCCCTCCCCCTAATACACACTCGGTAAAAGTTACAAAGTGACGTAAACTGGATTGACACTTGTCAAACTTTGGTAAGTGTCAATGCACAAATCTTTCGATCCTCGAGTTACTTTGTAATCCCTGCAGAATAAATTATCTATCTGTCTGTCTGTCTATAACTTGAACAATATATCTAAATAGGAAGGTATTTAAACGTAAACAAAAAAGAAGAAAAGAAAGGCGGTGTAGTCATGACTGTAACGCCTTTAACATTAGATCTGTTTGATGAGGACAGAGTTTAAGTGTTAATGACACCACCAATAAGAAATAGTGACATTAAGAGTCAAATGGAGGAGGAGGTCACTGAACTCTGGGACGGCTGAATAGATGAAGGGAGATAATTAGGGAAGTCTTGCGGCAAAGATGGATTGTATGACTGACGTTTAATGAATATATATTTGTCTGTCTGTCTGTCTGTTTGTCTGTCTAATTGTCTACACACCTACCAACCAACCTACATAATCAGTATATATACAAAAATATATTTTTCCACTCACAGTTTGCCAGAAGATCCTGTATTTTATACTCTTTTTCTCCCACAGTTAATACTAAATGGATATATACATATATGTGTGTGTGTATCACTTAATGTACACAGTATTTAAAATAAGAGCTACAAATAGTTTCTTGCCATGGAGACACTGAGCCTGCAGATTGCTTGCAGATGCAAGGCACACATTATATAAATTTACAAGAAACTATTAGTATCTCTCATTTTAAATACTGTGTACATTGAATGATGCTTATCTCTCATTGGATGGAGTACTTTTTCTGTTGATCCTACATGTAATGGAACAGAAAAGTGTGTATATATATATATATCAAATGTAAAATGCAGTGCAATCTTCAGCTGCACAAAGATATGGCTGTTCAAACACATGCATCATACAGTCTACCTTTCACTGAGTGAGAGGCTCTCTGTTGCCAGCAGAGGCAGCAGCTCTCTAAACTTTGCCCAGGCTATTCTTATTCCAGCAGCTATGCTCTCAGAGTATCCAGCCCCGCTACAGACTTTGTCACCTACATAATGGAAGCTATCAACTACATCTAGGTTTCTTCTTTGGCATGTGATGGAATCTGTTTTCTGTACACCTTCGGTGTTTATTGCCCCTGTGCATCTTTCACACACAAAAACTATCTTTCCCGGTTAACCTTCTTTTGATATTGCTGCACCTCTTATGTGTCCATAGCATACACTGGGTACATCTTATGGAGTTTCTACCTCTGCCTTTTCTACAGATCAAGCGGGGCCATCTACCTCAAGGGATTTGTGATTTGTTGTGTCTTCCTACTTATTATGACCTTGGTTTTTGCTAGGTTGACTCTAAGGCCTTTCGATTCTAGACCTTGCTAGTTCTGATAGTAATCCTTATTTATTCACATTGTTTTGTTTTAATCCTGGATTATCTCATTGCTACAAGGTTTTGATGATGTGATTGTTTATTTTGAGAATAACATTGTAGGGTAGGTGTGAGAGGCCAGATCTGGCTGGTTTGAACATAAAACAGGGAAAATATTTAGCCAGAAAAGGGTCAGTTTAACATTAATAACACCGATGTCACCAGTCTCCGAGGAGAAAGGGCTGCAAGGTCCATGGGGGACCATTTCTTCATTCCACAATCAACAATTACAAAAAAAAAAAAAAAACTGAAGAAAGTTTGATAAATATCAGTTTTATTACACACTGTTACAGGTTAACTGCCCCCCCCACTTCAAATAAAAAAAAAAGAAGAGAGAGAGAGAGAGAGAGAGTTTATACATTGGAAGGAAGGAAACCTTCTGCGGTGAACAGAACCTTGAAACCTCTTTTCAAAGTATATCATCATCATCATCATTATCATCATAGTCGTCATTATAATATTTATTCAAGTGAAAACAAGAGAGAGACATGGGGTAGAGGGTGTCAACAAAATTTCTATATTTACAACTTCTCGGGGGGGGGGGGGGAAAGAAAATCAAAAGAAGGAGGTAAAACTTAAATATTTCTAACTAGGATTTTCTTTTGCAAAATCTTTTACAAAACAGAAATGTCTTTTTTGTTGTTTTTGCTTTTTTAATTCTTTGAGAGGGCAGAAGATCAAGTCTGAACGATTATCAACAATTTTAGGGGCAACGGGGTGGGGGGTGAGGGGTATTTGAGATTTCGACTCAAAGTGAACGAGTTAGTGATGTTTTTTCATTAATTCATTTGGAGTAATTAATTATTTTGTTCTTCACTAGATCAAAGAATATGAGGCAGGAGTTAATTATAAATATATTTACAGGAGAATTTGCAAGTGTGGGTGTGGTTGTTAGTGGAAAGTATGTGTGTCTGTGAACGTGTGTATAATTAATGAACCTCTGTGTGTGTGTGTGTGTATCAATTGAAAGTGAAATCATGTATGTGTATGTTTCTCTGGTAGAAACGAATTCACCGTCAAAAAGAAAACCACAATTTCTGTTTATATTTCAAAGGCAAGAGGCTTTTCCTCTTTAGAAACATTATCAGATGATGATCCATGAGTATACATACATACACATATACATAGTCATACATACATACATTCATATATATATATATATATACATACATACATATATATACATATATACATAGTCATACATAAACTTACACATATATATACATACACATACATATATACATCCATATATATATATATGCATAAATCCATATATATATAGTTATATGCATATATATGCATACATACATATACACACATATATATATACAAACATCCATATATATCTACACATATGCATATATATATATGCATACATATATTTATACACATATATACACACATACATATATATACACACACACACACATATATATATACACACACATACATACATCTAAAAAGCTCCACGAGGCTCCGGCAGGGGGTAGTGGCAACCCCTGTTGTACTCTTTCACCTCAACTTTCTCTCACTGTTTCTTGAGTAACGCTGTGATGGACTGGCGTCCTGTCCAGCTGGGGGTGAAACACACACGCCATAGAAACCGGGAAACCGGGCCCGTGAGCCTGGCTAGGCTTTAAAGGGGCACATAATAAAAATATATATACATACATATATATATATACATGCATATATATTCACATATATATATATATACATATATATTCACATACACACATACATATATTTATATATATATATATATCCATATACATACATATATATGTCCACATACATACATATATCCACATACATATATCATCATTGTTCAATGTCCATATATGTATATATTTGTGTGTGTGTGTGTGTATATATATATATATATATATATATATATACATACATAGATGTAAATATGTACATTATATATATATATATATATATATATATATATATATATATATATATATAATCAGAAAATAAATGTGAAGAGAAAACCATTCATTGTTTTTTTTTTGAAATTGTTAAAATCCAAATTTATTTACAAGAAAAAAAAAAAAAGAATCCTTAAAATAAAAAGAGAAATGTTTTTTCACAGACTTCTCACAGAGAAGCAATAATGGTTTTGGAATCACTGTGCCATTGTGTCACAACCTGGTCTCTGCTAACCCCACAACACCTCAATCATCACTCATAACAGAAGAGGGTCCAGTTGGCACCATTTTACCAAATGACACTCAAACAGGGAAAGATTGGAATCAAATCAACTATTCTTTACCCCCCTTAGAATTGTTAGCCTTGAGCCTAAAATAGATTATTATTATTATTATTATTATTTCTCTCAAATCTCAAAAATTGTGAAATGAAGGTTGGGTTTCAAATCTTCTCCAGTTAAAGTAGAATGGTAAAAAGGGAGACGTTAGGGAAAAGTTCTTTGGAATAAATAAAAGAAGCAGGAAAATACCAAAAATATTGAATATTTACAGTGCCAACACTAATGATTAAACACTTTTTTTTCTTTTATCCAACATCTGCTGCTAACAAAGAGAAATTTAACTAAAATATTTCTGTAAAAATTTCAAACAAGGATTAAGAGCTGGTCCTAAAACAGTACCTGATGCAAGAATGTGGGTTTCTGGAAGGATTACGGAGATTAAAAGAGTTGTTTGGTGGATCAAGCAACAACAATAAATTAAGCAAAATGTCCTGGATTAAAAACAATCAACTGATAACAGATATGATTGGAGAGGATTAAACAAAGAGTGGATTGCTGGATCTGAAGAATAAGGAGCTTAACACAGATGTATCTCTGGATTAAGCAACTTAAAACAGAGAAATCTGATTCTGTTTCCAGGGCTAAACATGTGAATATCCCTTTGTATGGATTCATTCAATGGTCGAATCGGAAAACAGAGATAACTATACTTACTTGCACATAACCAATATACTAAAACTACTTGCCTTTTAGATATATATATATATATATATGTCCTTCCTTTTCCAAAATCACTCGTTATACTGAACTCTTCTATTTCCCTCTTTGTAACTCTCTCACATTGTCTCTGATAAAGGGATATCCCTAATACTCCAGACATAGCTGTGTGACTACCTTTCTCTTTATAAATGTCCCGAAAATTCCACACAGCCTTGGTTTTGTTCTCTCATTTTATTTAATACAGACACACACACGCATGTATTACATACATACATATGTAATATTATATATATATATATGTACATACACATGGATACTTATATATACATACATATATATATATATACACACACATATACATACACAGACATATATATATACATACATATATATATATATCTTCATACATATATACATACATATATATATACACACATACATACATATGTGTATATATATATACACACATGCACATATATATATATATGCATATATATATATATATATATACATATATGCACATATATATACATATATGCACATATATATATATATGTATGTACATATATACACACACAAACGTGTGTGTGTATTTCATAGATTTGCTTGCCAGATTGACCAATGGTTGAGCAAATGATTCTCTAGAAAATGGTGACACCCAGATGAAGACAGAAGGATGGGGGCAGTATTTTTACTTACAATCTGAAGATTAATGACTAAACAAGGAGGTATGTGACCACGAGAGACACTCCTGGAGTAGTGTTGGTCATATTAAGACAGAGAGATGTGTACCTATTGTTGGGACAAACAAGAACCGATGTGAACCGTTTCAAGACATGGCAGGAACTTGGAACAAGAGAACATTTAGAAACGAAAGTACCAGGATCCTTGCAGTGGAGAAAGTGTGGTGTTTAGTCGTTACTTAACTAATTAATGTCTTTGTCTGTATTGATTGACGAATTCTTCTGGCAGTGAGTAGCTTGGTTTAATTTGGTTTTCAATATTTATGCAGGCTTTGCTTATTATTATTATTATTATTATTATTATTATCATCATCATTATTTGTGTTGTACTCTTCTAAAGAATAAATTGCTGAAGACTTTTGAAAAATGAATTCTCTTCCAGAATCAATAACAAAGAAATAAAAGAAAAAAAACTAAAAATAAACAAAGAAGTTTGAGGGACAAAATAGACATTATCAAAGTTTCTTATATTAAATGTTTATGTTTTAAGGAGAGAGGGGGGCGGGGGTAAGAGATGTAGAACTGTTAAGAGACCCCCTCCTCCCCATACACTGACCCCTAGAAACAAACAAATTTCAAAAAATGGGCTGCAATTTTAAAACTTCACACATTTTATTGGGATTTAGATTTTGTAATATTTATTTTTTTTTACTTCATTTATACAATTACTTTCTGTACAATTGAATAAGTGGAATTACATGTATATATATGTATAAGTGCATGTGCTTGTGTCTGTTACACAATCACACAAACATGAGAAGAGAGAGAAAGAGAGAGAGAGAGAGGGAAAGAGAGAGAGAGAGAGGGAAAGAGAGAGAGAGAGAGAGAGAGTGAATTTCTCTCACCTTTTCTTCAGGTCTTTGTTTTTTTTTTATGTAGGCTTTGTACTGTGAATGCAATAAAACATACACACACACACACACAGGTATAAATGCAAAATTCTTGATATCAGGAACCACTTGTGCCAAACTGTTGTCTAAGAATGTCTTAAAAAAACATTGAATAAGGAGTTTCTTTCTGTTCTTTGAAAACTCCTTTAAAAAAAAAAAAAAGAGTTTATTTTTTTCAGATGAAAAGAAAAGGGGGCGAAACTATATAAGAGCAGGCAGCTGCTTCACTACAGTTTACAGGGAATGGTGTGTGTGTGTGTGTGTGTGTGTGTGTGTGTGTGTGAGAGAGAGTTAAAATGTAAAATCTCATTCAGAAAACGAACAAGATTTGTTTTGTTTCCTTCTTTTATTTAGATTATTTTTGCTTGTTTGTTAATTATTGTAAACTAAGCACTGATAAAGCAATGATGTAGAATGACATTACGCGCACACAATTGTATACATACATATATATACATCTATGTAATTTATCATATACACCTGAGGATGCAGTGGGGCCTAAAGGCACGTGATCCCTTACTATTCCTTCTTTTTCTCCATCCCTGACCCTATTCCCATCTGAAAGGTCACACAAATTACGTCACACCCCTTCTGATTACAATTATGACTGTCGTGGAGAGAAACCAGTAACAATTAGTTGAGAAAGCCAAGTCTACAAGACTAAACTAAATGCCTATCATAGTTTGCAGGAATCTTAGCTTCAAGACTAAATCCCTAAATGTCTCCCTTCAAATAATCTCAGAAGAATTCATCACCATTTGCAATGATTCCCTGAAGATATTTTCCATTCAAAGTTTGGTAACTTGTGATGGAAAAAACTTTTCTCCCAGTCATCAATCTCTGCCACACATGATGAAAGAACCCATGCCAATGTTACCAGCTAAAATCAAAACATTCCTCATGGAGGCCATCACTAGCCATTTCATAGACAGTCCTACATAGCTATTGTACATAGGATTCTTTGGTAACTCAGCAGGGGCTTCTTTGGGCTGATTTAGGACCAGTTGAAGTGTGACAGGCAACAAGACAGGGTGATGCTTCGCTTCTTGACAATCCCACTGCAATTTTATGGCAATATAATAAATATATTTGTGTGTGTGTGTGTGTGTGTGTGTGTGTGTGTGTGTGTGTGTGTGTGTGTGTGTGTGTGTGTATATATATATATATATATATATATATGCATAGTTTATGTTGTGGTATAAAAACAAAAGTATTCAATACAGTGTTGTGTTGGAAGTGTGTAGAGTTAAATATATATTAATATATATCTGTATAATATATGTTAATTTATGCATGAGATAAACAAGGATTACATTCATTGTCAATCCATATATGGCTGAATGAACGACTGGATGAAATTAACCGGTCGGAGAGAATGTTATTACTGCTTAGTATCATACACAAATGAACATCACACACATACAGGCATCTGCCACATTATGTAAGAGCTCTACCCAAGAACCTTTCCTATAACACAGTTTCCATAATATAAAACATATTTTCTCACCAATTCTGTGCTTGTTAACTTCCATTTAACAGGAAGATGTTGGGAAATTGGTCTTACATGACAGAACTCCATGTTAAGAAAATGTATGTATGTATGTATGTGTGTGTGTGTGTGTGTGTGTGTGTGTGTGTGTGTGTGTGTGTGTGTGTGTGTGTGTGTATACATATATATATATATAAATAATTGTATGTACGTATTTCTCAAGATGTTTGGAAGGCAGACCAACCCAAATGAAATCGCTTCATGACAAATGACAAACACTGAATGGTTTTTTTTTTGGTGAAAGAATGAGTGAAGGAGACAAAGAAAAGAGAGTGAGTGAAGGGGAGAAGGAGGCAGAGAGAGGCCATGGTAGATAGAGAGGAATGTCATTAGAGTTACAATATTTAATTAGGGTGAAAGTAATTAGTTAGACAAGGGAAATATAATAGAGACAAGACAGAGATGACATGTAAGGACATTTTGTTAATCTATCAGTGTATTGAAACAAAGACGGGAAGTGGTGACAATCATGCCCTTACTAAGGCAGCAATGCAACCAGTTACAAAGTCAAATGTTAATTTGAAACTGAATTTTGTTTGCCAAGAATTTACCACCACTGACTCACCGAACCCTGTTGCCATAACACCACCACCAACATACCCCTAGGGCCCACATTGTAGCCCCATACAGTCACCCAGTGTGTGGGGAGTCACTTAGACTAAAGTGTGGCAGAATTGGCATACCTGGCATACAGGTTACCTCTATATACAGCAAAATGGTGACTATTTCTCTCTCTCTCATATAAACATCATCATCATCATCATCATCATTTAAAATCGATTTTCAATGCTGGCATGGGTTGGATGATTTGGCAGGATCTGACAAGCCACAGTGCTGCACCAAGCTCCAATGTCATCCATAGCATGGCTTCTATGATTGGATGCCTTCTCCAACACCAAGCACAAAACACTTCAGTGGTGACTTCTAAGTGCCAGGGAGGGAGCCTCTACATGGTCGTTTGACTTGCTACAAATGGCAGCTAAATATATCTCAAATCACACCCTATTGCCTTAAAAGGGAGATGGACACGTTGGGGTAATATAATCTGGAGGAAACAAGACAGGACAATCATGGCTGGAACAACTTTGATCTATAAGCAGGTACCACTAATATGGTGTCATCCACCGAATGTTCAGAATCACCACCAACAGCAACAACAGTAGCAATAAAGAGGAATTTCATCATCATTATTATTATTATTATTATTATTGTCATCATTGATCCAGCAAAGAGAGAGGGAGAGAGTTCACAAACTGGCTTCTACAACTACACCAAGAAAGGGAACAATGGGGATTAAGGTATTCAATAAAAGAGAGAAAAGGATAGGGACTCAGTGGCTGGGGATACAATACAATGGAGCAGTTTGGTGCAGGGTAGTGCTGTAGTCAAGGTGGTAGCGCAGAGCCAAGTGGGTGAAGCTCAAACCAAGTTTACATTGACAAATGGTGTTCAGTTAACGAGTTGTTTTTCTAAAATCATTACAAAAATGGTTGATCAACTGATACAGTGGACTACAAACCATACCGTATGGTGGTACCTACTTACAGCTACAAAGACTGTGCTAGAAACAGATAAGAGTGACAAACGTAATGATGAGAAGGATTTGAAACCCCCAACTATTTGTTTGTCCAGTGTGGCACAGCCAGAGTGCTGTGACAGTTATTGACAACAGAGTACAGACAGGCAAACAGGATATCTGCATTGTACTCTACGGAGTACAGTCACCTCAGTTATTATTATTATTATTATTATTGGCTGAGGAAGGTGAAGAGAGCCAAAACATAGCAGTTGTATTTTGTATCCCTGGCAATCCCAAAATAAATACCAGTAATACACCAGGCATTCACTAACAAAATTGGTTTAGTTGTGACGACTATTCTAGAGCACTGCCATATTATTATTATTATTATTATGAAGGAGAGGTAAGTTCAGTGAAGATGATCAAAGGGTAGAACCATTTTTTTCCACAATTTAACGAGTGTTGTTGTTGTTGTTATGGTTGCTGGGGTAACAACTTACCCCACCCAAAAAACACAACAGAAACCCTCCCCCCACCCCTGTACTCAGTGATAATGAAACAATGAGTAAAAAAAGGTGCAATGATGTTGGTGTTGTGGTGCTGGTGGTGATGTCGACGGCATGCAATGGTGAAGGTGGTGGTGATGATGATGATGGTGGTGGAGGTGGTGGTGAGGGTGCAGTGGACTAAATTTCATTTGGGGTTAAAATCACATTCCTTGTCTGCCTCCTCCTCCTCCTCTTCCTCCTGCTACTACCCCTCTTTCTGCCCCTTCCCCCTTCTCTCCTACTCTCTTCCTCTTTGAGAGGATGAAAGTGTAAGAAGTCACTTAAACACACCAACACAGGGAGAGTTTGGGGGGTGGGAAAGCTGTAGTCAATCCAGTCGAGAGGGTCATGGGGGGAATGAGGTGCGATGGTATTGGGGGAGGAGGGTGTCGCTTGGTGTTTAGTAGTAGTGGTGGTAACAGTGTTTAATAGTAGTAGTAGTAGTAGTAGTAGTAGTAGTAGTTGCTGTGGTTGTGGTTGTGGTAAAGAAGAGGTCACTTAAAAAATGATTTATACATCAGCGTTGATCTGCATAAAGATTTGTCTTGTTCCATCAAAAATAGCAAATCTCTCAGGTTGACACGTTTGATACGTGGCCGGGACACAACCTGTGGAAGGAAACAGAAGATGTTAAAATGCTGGCTTCAACGTGACTTGATTAACGGGGTATTTGGTGCAAAACAAAAATATCAAGAAATTCATAAACAAAAAGAAAATACAAAATAAATAAAACTTTGTTAATCACGAAAGGATTCGACACATGGCTTCATATAGGACCAAGCTCGTGTGTTGCAGAAAATCCTAATCTAGAAAGCAGCCCTTGAAGCCTGCCAGATCTATGTAGGTTTTTAGTCTCGTCTGACAGTGAGGTGTGGTGGGTAATGGTAGAGAGTACAGATAGCATAGTGATAAGGACCGTCTGGTCATCTTAAAGGGAGGAAGGGTGACCAATGACTTACACAGAGTGACTTTGTTTAAAGTGAAGAAGAACTGCACAACACCATCAGCCTCATGTTCTTGTCTGTGACCATCTTCAATCCATTGACAAGACCAGGTCAAGACAACTGGGGATGAAGGAGATGACCAAGGCATATCATCTTGCTCTCTGTACTCCACAAGGTTAACATTCTAATAAGCCCATAGCTGAGACCTAACCACTGCTACTATTCTGGGTCAGAGCAGACCTGAGAATAAATAGTGGCTAAGAGCTGCTTCCACACTCTTCAAACCCCTGCAACTCCAAAACCAGGGCCCTACAACTTGATGTTGTTTCAAGTCATACCAAAGACCAACTGCAAGTAATACCACATAAATGAATGCCTCCCACTTTGGTTGGTTCTGCCTAATCGTCTTTGCAAATACACTTGCCTCCCCTTTACCAGAATTTTGAAAGATTCCCAGGTCTTAATTTTTTCTTTCCTGCTTCTCTAATTAAACCCAGCAAGTAGAAAGTTATATTTCATGTGTTTATAAATATATATACATATATATATATATTATATCTGATATTAGCTAAAGCTAACTGTCCAGTATCCAGGAATCTAGCCCAAGACTCCAAATGGACAAAACCTAGCCAACACATGTCAGCAGGATAAATATGAGAAAACTGAGGAGAGATTCTGTTACTATAGTTGAAGCAGTTAGTTATCGAAGCCGGGGTTTTGAATGCATAATAATTAGAGTAAGAGGTGGGGGTGTGCGAGAGTTTCTTATAACTCCTGCTGGCAACAAAAGGATTCTTTCATTGAGTCAAAGACAGATTGTATAATATTTGGGTAGAATCTGTGATGTGAACACTCCATCCGTTTCCTCTGCCAAAGAAAAGAAACTAAACAAAAATCTATCACAAGATATTTCATCTGATGATCTACCGATTCTTCCCGTCCATTAACCTTATAGATATATCACATTTACGTTCTAAACACGAGTTTAAATGTTTGTATGCCATAACCATCACCTGTGAGGGAGTATGATTGCCCTGGTAGGTTGCCAATAATTGTTTCAGGTGCTGCTATGGAACATTCTGACAGCTGGAAACTGATACTTATTCCCAGGTGAGTAGATTAGACCAATGTAAAATGAAAATATGCTGTCTGGTCCAGGAATTGAACCTGAGATCTCATCATCATCATCTTGAGCTGAACATCCTTAACTATCAGGTCACAGTTATTATAGCACGCACACGCACACACACACACACACATTGTTGGATCCAAGAATATTCTTCCTTCTGCTGCAACAATATCCTTGTCAGGTGGATGTGGTAACGATAATTAGTAATATAGCAGGAGAAAGAGAGAGAGAGAGAGAGAGGTAAAGACAAAGAAAAAGAGAGAAGTAGAAAGAGAGAGAGAGAAAGAGAGAGATAAAGTAGGCATGGAAAGATGTAGAGAGAGAATAGTTGAGTGTGGTGGTGGTGGTGGTGGAGAATGAAGGTGAAGAAATGGAACTCCCCCCATCTGTTGTGGTTGGAAGAAAACATGAAACAAAAATTTTGTTTTTAAATGAAGACTCACAGGTCGAACGGAAGATGAACTTACTCCACCATTTGTGAGAGATGTTGATGTACCAGTCTGGAATAGAAAATAAAATAAAATATATTAGAGTGAGAGAAGAACAGTGTTGTTGTGATGATGGTGATGAATAAGGTAGTGGTAACAATGATAATGATGTGTATGTGTGTGTATATATATATATATAAGACTGCAGAATATATTATGAAATGAGTTATTTACAATGTCTCTCACAAAACATAAGAAAATAATGACAGCTGGTTGATGAAATTAGACTATATGAGGTAAGTGGACTGCCTGGAGATGGGGGGGGGGGTATAACAGAATATAGTGTTGGTATACACCAATGTGAATTTGATGAAGGCAGTTAAAGGGTCAGAAAGTTTGGAGGGGCAGCTATTCTTGTGGACCTCTTGTACCTCTACAGGCCTTCTATCACACAAATGTGTGTGTAGCTGTAATTGTGGATCTGGTGGTAGGGATTAATGGAGGAAAGATGACACTTTTCTCTGCAGAGGATTTACATTTGTTTTGGGGTGTAGAATACCCAACCACTTTACACACAACAGATTTTTTTTTATTGCTTAGGGATGAAAGGGCAGTAGGAATTTCCCTTTATTCCATGGCCTCCACAATATTTTGTGGACTCATTTTCACGTGGAATACCTGACTTGTATGTACGAAAGAATGGCCAGCACTAAAGGTACCTGAGGACCAAGTGGAATGGAATAAATCTATGACTCAAGGACAGAAATTCAAGAAGAAATAGTGCAAAACGTCTAGGGTAACCCTTTAAGAAACCTACCAATTCACTGCCTCAGACTGGTCCTTTATTTTATGGACCCCAGAAAAATGAAATCTAAAGTCCACTTCAATAGGATATGAACCCACAACAGGGATATTCAACTCAGAACATAAAGCTAAAAGAAATGCTGCTAAGCATTTTGCTCAGCATAATAATGCTTCTACCTTTCATCATCATCATCACTATAATAATAACCACCAGAAATGGTAAATCCTTTAATAGGTCAACCCAAAAATAGAAACCTTTAACAATATGTCAGTGGTTTGCAAACCCCTCCACAAATCCCCAAACTACATCAGTGAGTGAGTACCTGATTTGAGTCTCCTGCTTCTGTTTTCCGCTTCTTTCTGGGACCAATAGCTGCTAATGCTGTAATGTTGGCCTCTCGTTGCCTCATTTCTTCCATCTCTGCCAGTTGTAACTGAGAAAATAGAAGGACAAAAAAAAAAAAAACAGAACCATCAACAGAAATATAAACTGCAGATATTTTAGAGGAAGCAACACATTTAAACAGCGTTTCTTAATACCAAAACCATTTATTTACATACACACACACACTAACTTACCTCCTTAGCTTTCTGCTTTAGTTTCAACTGTTCTGGATCTTCATGTTTTGACCGACTCTGTAAATAGAAAACATATATATATAGAATAAAATACAATATATACATATATAACGTATTTTCATCCTCGTCGTCAGTTAATGTCCACTTTTTCATGCTAGCATGGGTCAGACAGTTTATCTGAGGCAGATTTTTCTGCAGCTGGATGTCCTTCCTGTCACCAACCCTCACTTGTTTCCAAGTAAAGTAATATTTCCTCCACGGCCAGATGTGTCTTTGAAGGATATTGGAAATGTATGGTACTTCTTGTATGACACTGACATTCATTGACAACTGTCATGCAATGTCAGAGCAAAAGGACATAAACATATACATTTCACACACACACACTATGTTTTTGTGTGTGTGGGCTTCTTTCAGTTTCTCTCTGCTAAATCCACTGACAAGGCTTTGGTTGGTCAGGGCTGGAGTAGAAGACACTTGCTCAAGGTGCCATGCAATGAGATTGAACCTGAAACCATGTGGATGGAAAGCAAACTTCTTAATCACACAGCTACACTGGTACCTATATGAACACACACACACACACATGCACATGAAATCCCATTACAATCAATCTCAATAGAATCTATTTTTCAGTCTAATGAAATTTTTTCCTGTTTCAAGCCCTAACCTTATTGAAACAAAATCAAACCCTTTTCAGTCAAAATCTCTTGCTTTAATGAAAATTTAAATATATCTTTGAGACGACAGTCCTTTCATGTAAGACATAGAGACTCCATGCGACTGGGACATAGGCACTGGAACAGTTACAAGTCCAGTCGTGTAACAGCTGTGTTAGATAAACACTAAATATACAAAAATATCTGTGTTTGATTTGATGGCTTGAAATAAACATTTTCAAACTCATAAAACCATAACAAGTTAGTCTGAATTGCTGTGTTCAAAGCAAATGTTCTAAAAATATACAAATTTTAGCTGTTATGCCAGCAAGGAATTAGAACTTATTTAATCAAATATTTGTAAAAACCAACAGCAATCCAACTGTGACCATTGCTTATTTTCAAATTGAAATTTCAGCTGAAACAGACACAATATGAACTGAATGGGTGAATTGCAGGTTTTGGTACAGTAAGGCACCAGGATTTGACCCTCAAAAGAGAAGCTGGAATTAATAATCATCATCATCATCATCATTTAATGTCTGTTTTCAATGCTGGCATGGGTTGGATGGTTTGACTGGAGCTGGTAAGGCCAGGGACCTGCACCAGGTTCCATTGTCTGTTTTGGCATGGCCCTTTCTAACGTCAACGACTCCACAGAGTGTGTTTAATGTGGAACCAATAATAAGTGAGGCTAGGAAAGGAATAACGAGTGTAGAAACAGCTCCTCCAGCTGCTCCCATGATTTGTTTGAGTCTAAGGTTTGAATAAGAGAAAATAGTAGGGTTGTGGAGAGCAAAGCAACAGCTGGAGAACCTGGTTTTTCTCCAAACAATTTAACCCCCCCCCCCAACACTAATTGATATTTCACAAGTTCAAACCTTACTACAGATATAGTTTGATCTTGTCAGTAGGAATGCCATCCAGTTGGCCCCAAGGGGTGGGGATTTCAGAGGTAGGGAGAAGGAAAAACAAACCTTAGCAACCCTTAGTAACATTTCTCGCTCCTGTTCTTCATGTCTCTTCTTTTCAAGTCGCTCAAGTTCTTCAAAATGTTTCAATATTGCTCTGACATCGTTTTTCACCTCATACCTGCTGTCCATCTTAGAGAAAAAAAAAACAACAAAAATTAAAGAAATGAAAAACAATAAATACAGAGATCTGAAAATAGAGATAAGCATAATCCACAAGAAAAGATTGTGGTTTTAGAAAGACTAAAGATTATGGATTAGCCACTTACTTTGTATATTTCTGTTCTGTGTTCAGCAATCGTAGATAATTTTTCAATGAAATCTCGCAATCGTTCTTGAGTTGCATGTGATACAATGTTAGCAACATCGGAAGGTACCTCTTCAACACCGTATTTCTTGGCTGTGTTTAAATATACAACAGAAGGCACAGTTAATTGCTTACAATAACAACAAATAAAAATATTAATTAACAGCCATAATAATGCTTGTTGGTGCCAAGAGAGCAATATTTTATATGTTGCAACCATATTCCAAACAAAAGACAAATTGCTCCAGACAAAGTCCTCTCAACTAATGCTTTTCTGCCACATCAACTCATATTGCAACTTTGAACCCACAGTGGGGCAACAGCAGCACCACCAACAACAACACAGGGTGTTATTCAATAATGTTGTTGCTGCTGTTGTTGTTATTGCTACTAAGTGGTCTAACTCATTCCATTCACAGAGTTTGAGTAATTTTACAGTTTGGCCCTTTTATTAGTCAGAATATCACAGTGGACACACACACACACAATTGCTCCATTTGGTAAAAATCCCAAAATTTGTAAAGATTGCACACATAGAGGCACAAATGTGCATGTATGCACATATAAACATGAGTGAACACAATTATCTACTCATGAACACAACACACACAGAGTTATGATCACAGTTAAACTCAACTGTCGAGTAAATACTTACCAATTGAGCTAATTCTACTTAAGAGTGGGCTGTGATAAAGAAAACATTCATCTTTACAAGACCGAATCTGGGTCCCAATGAAGTCGGCATTGGTAGCCATAATATTGCGAGTTTCCTCTGACAGGTTGACTCCACCCATCGTTGCCACATCATTGATGTCATCGTCATCTCTGAAATAATTGTTTAAAATACACAGAGTTAATTACCTTCACATGACAACCACTGGCTCAACAGTTATGTTGTTCCTCCTCTGAGAAAAGGTGTCTCAGGGTGAATGAAATGAGAGCAAAGACCACAATGTATGAGATAAGGCAAACTTACTTCAGAGACTCGTATTTCCGTTTTTCCTTGTGCGGAGCCAATGTCTCTTTCTTGATCTGCATGTGGGATTGGAGATTAGTGGTAGATGTAGGCAATGTGTTGAGAAGGTTGGTTCTCCCAACAGTGGTCATTGTACCAAGGTTAGATTTGGCGACAGTGATGCCAGGATGACCAACGGTTGTCGTTGTCATCTTAGCTTGACCACCACGTACCTGGACATGGCCAATTTGACCAGCTGGGCATACCTGTTTGATGATAGTCTGTAACAAACAAAACCAAAATCGTTAAATGATAAGATTGATTCTATGAAATATTAATTACTAACACAGGCACAAAAATTTAAGGGGAATGATGTAACTGATTAAATAAACTCCAGAATATTACTGATACTGTGTTCTAATGACCCAGGAAGAAGAACAGTAGAATTAGCCCCTTTTGATACCAACCTGCCTGAGACCAGCCTGGTTCTGTGATACAAACTTCTTGTTTTAAAAGGATTTAAATTAAAACCTTCCAACAAAATTTCATGCAAGTTTATTTTCCAGAAACCAGATAAATAACGACAAAGTTACTTTACAAAATTCTTCATTATTTTGAAAATTAATTGAATTTCATTATGGTAATGAAAGGGTTAACTTTGATGGGATGTGAAGTCAGAAAATAAAGGGACATAATAAGATAGCACAAGACATTCTGTTTAGTGCTCTACCAATTCTGTTCAATCCAGGGAGATGTTTGTTTTATGTCTTTAAATAATTAAAGAAATGAGGCATACAAAGCAAGTTCTCATTTTGGGACTTTGAAGGACCAGCTTTAATAACATTTAATGTTGAGGTAAACTGTGTGCAAGGGTTTCAAATTCCAGTCGGTACTATTTTGCTTTATAAACATCATGGGAAAGAATGAACACCACCCAATACCATTAAAAGAAAGACACGAGAAGATAGTTACCTGAGTGGGTTGATGAATGTGGCCCCCTGACATAACGCCATGGACCTGAGGCTGGGTGGTCATGCGATTCGCTGCGGTCACATGAGTCATTCTGTTGTGGGTGTGGCTGTGTACGTTCTGCTTAGTGTGTGTCATAACAGTTGTATTAGGCACGGAACACATTGTCTGAACCCGGATCACTTCAGGAGGAGGGGGACGCACCCCGTCAATGGACATTTTATTCATGTAGAGAGAGTGCCTCAACAGAGGTAAACTTTTCTGAAAATATACAAAAGATATAAATACATACATATCGGGGGGGGGGGGGGGAGAAAGAGTGGGATAAACATAGAGGCATGGAGATGGGCAGAAGGATGTAGGAAGGTGGACAAACAGACAATGGTGAGATGGTATGAGTGGACAGACCAATAACTGGACATACATAGACGAGACACAAAGAAACGAACTGGGAGAGATTTAACATCTTTTCCATATCAACTGCTACCACCATACACTCTCACACTTCCTGACTGATAACATACATACATACATACATACATGATGGGCATTAAGCACCAAACACGTCTGCTAAGAAGGCACAATTTCCCCCTCTACTTAATAAACAGAGGGTTTGAGTCAAGGATTAGATTGCTGGCAAGTGGTAAGACAAGAAAGGGTTTGCTAAATAAAATTCAGGTGCATCAGGTAATTCTGTGCTTCTAATAATCCATCAAATACAACACACACACACACACACAATTGGAAAAGTGTTGTTTGAGAACAGTGAAACTTATACTGTTTCCATTAAAATGCATTTGTCATATTTTAACTTTACATACATGTATGTGCATGTGTGTGCGTGTATGTGTGTGTGTACACATTCATTTTAGCATGTGTTTTTGCATGCTAGCAAGACCTGGAATGATTTTCTTGTCACCAAGCTTTATTTGTTTTCCAAGCTAGGAACTTTTTATTTCCTCACAGAAAATGTGAACAGACATTACCAGAGAGAGGGGGGAGAGAGAGAGAGAGAGAGTGTGAGAGAGAGAGAGAGAGAGAGAGAGAGAGAGAGAGAGAGAGAGAGAGAGAGAGAGACAGACAGAGAGTGTGTGTATGTGTGTGTGTGTGACAGGTTTACAGTTTGTCAATTCAACAAAAACTTAATTGGAAATAAAGAATAATTAATATATCCAATATCTAATTAAAGATTATATGTCTTTATAAAAGTGTTTAATTAATGCCAATGAAAGAATGTTTCTACAGAGGACAGCACTAGTGAAGGGATAGAGTACTTACTTTCAAGAAAGGGACCAAACAAGGTTGAGGTGAAGACTGCAGTTCAATTTGAAGTTTCTCTGTGAAACTTTCAGGGTCAACTTTACCATCCTGGAATGGAAGATAAATGAATAAACCCAGAGTTTAATCTACAGAATATACAATTAATATAAAACTATATATAATTAACATAAAATATACATAATTAATGCAAAACTATTTAGAGAAGAATGGACTTGGTATGAGAATAGTTTGAACAGTGAAGCTTTGATGGGTTGCTCAAGAATTATTGTGCAGAATTATAACTGGGAAGTGGGCCCTGACCATTGCATGATGTGGTTCTGTTGTTGATGGACATATCACATGAAATGTGCTGCCATAGCACATACCTATTTGTAGTTTCTAACTGTACAATTTGGTTCAATAATTTAAGTTTAAACTTCTACCACAATAAAACACAATAAAAGATTCTACAGATGGGTGCCACCTCTACAGCTAATGAGCCAAGCATGAAATAGAAGTGGAACCTATTGTCAGCCAGGTAGGTGGACTGCACTTTACAGCATGCTGTACTAAGACAGACAATGCAGACTTTGTGTAATTAGTCAGTATGGTCATCAGTCAGCATGATCATTAATCGGCATGATCGTTGCTGTTGTAAAAAGACTAAAGGTAAATAAAGAAGAAAATACATTCACTTACAATCAGTCCTTGGATGAGCTCACGTACATTGAAGATTGTTTCAGGACGCTGATTAGAAGCTAATTTCAGCAGTGTTGCCATGAAATTCTTACATTTCCGAACATTATCAATCATATTGCTGTTCTGATCTGAAAGTAAAACATTTTTTATACAAATCAAACACAAAGTCCATGAAACATTATATAAACACAGACATCTCAAAAAGTAAATAGACACCCCCTCATTATAACTTTTTTTATCTGAGGCTTCAAACTGTTAATGTATTATTATTTTCCGTTTCAGATTACAGTATATTAGTTGTTCATGGCAACTAACCATGTTGTGAACACCAGAAGCAAACGAGTTGTCTGATTTTCAAAGAGGGTGTATTGAGGGTGGATCCGAGGGTGAACTTAGCCAGTGTAAGACTGCAGAAAATTTTGGGATTCCCCTTGATACAGTCAACAGAGTGATTGTCCAATCCACCAACAAAAGAAAGAAAGGAATCAAAAGCATTCTGCTCGGGTCATCTTGGGACCCTCAGGCAGGCGTGTTTGGGCTGCCAAATAGATTGGTGAAAATAATCCCTGCTGCAAGGCAGATGAGGTTGCAGAGCAATTCCAAAATGAATTGGAGGACATCTGTAAGGTATCTCTCCATCAACTTGGCTATTATGGCAGGGCAGCTAGAATGGAACCATGGCAGGGCAACCAGCAAATATCCAAAGAAGAGATGACAAAGAAATCTTTCAAAAATCATGGAGTCAATTGACTTTTATGATGTGTGTGTGTGTGGGGGGGGGTGTAGTTAAGTGATTAGGGTATTTGGCTCATGATTGTAAGGTCGTGAGTTCGATTCCTGGTGGTGTGTTGTGTCCTTGAGCAAGACACTTTATTTCATGTCGCTCCAATCCACTTGGCTGGCAAAAAGGGCCAGTCTTATCACATCATCATCACGATTTAATGTCCATTATCCCTGCTAGCAGAGGTTGGATGGTTTGATAGGAGCTGGCTTAGGCAGAAAGATTGAACCATGCTTCATTGTCTGTTCTGGCATGGTCTCTATGGCTGGATACCCTTCCTAATACCAACCACCTTACAGAGTGGACTGGGTGCTTTTTACGTGGCACCAGCACCAAGGACCACTTCATCACGAATAATGAAACGGATGGGCAAAGGGTTTAGAGTAGTTGGTATTTCATTGGAACTAAGTCGGAGGAGTTTCACCCTGGTGGTTCCAGAGAGATGCGGATGTGAGGAAGAAGGAGAAGAGAGCGTGACTACAAACACAGAGAAGTAATTCCCTACCATTTACTGTTAGTGACTAATTGCAATTGGAATAAAGAAAGCATTGAGATAAGCCATCTTAGAGAGTTGCCATTTTTGTGTCTAGAGACCCACATCAAATATTTCCTGCAGAGAAACAAGAGACGAAGGTTGAAGATGTTCTCTTACTTGGTAATACATTGCTGGCTTGATTATGCCCGACAGGTATGGTGCTTGGCATTGTGGTTGTTGAGCCTGTACTGTTTTGAGTAACAGGTGACACCTGTACAGGACTGTGGTTGACTGGGACAGTTTGTCGCAGAACTGTGTGATGGCTGGACGTAGTCGCTTGTCCTTGCGGCTGCTGGATAGTAAGAATGGTTGGAGTAGAAGTTGGCTGTCGAGGTTGACCTTGATTGCACATTGGCTGAAATACAAAGAAAACAATAATTAAGGATGACAAATCAAAAGGATCGTTAGATGGATAATTAAACAAACATACATACGCATGAGATCAATTGAATGTAGTTGCACTAAAGTTTGTAATGTCTCTGCTGTAGAAAGTAAACAAAAGAGAATACAGACTTTAATTTTCTTAGCAACAACACAAATAAGAAAATTGCTTTGACATATTCCATGGAAGGTTGGCTACTTTTAAGAGAACAAGAACCGACACTCGCTCTTCTCTTACAAACAGCACTTCATAGTAATTACTATTTAAGTCAATCACAAACCAGGAACTCAGTTGAAATGGGGTGAGTAATTTCATATTGCTCATTAGTCAGCATATATATGTATTAAATGTGTAGATAATTAGATAAATAAATGAGTTCCACATCAAAAGGTTTATAATTATCTCATTTACGACAGTTTCGTCCCTTGCCTCATACAAATGACACTTAACTTATCAATGATTCAGTTGTTGATGGTCCACAATCTATAACTTCTGATTAAACCATTAGTTATCATTCAAAAATGTTTAATCACTGCTTAACTCCTCAATCACCATTCAAAGTTGTTTAACCTCCAGATAAACCTTTATCCAGCACCTGTCACTGATGCGACAATCCCATTCTTTATTATTATGTCCACCAAGTAATGACATAGATAGAGGAGTGACAGAGGGACGGTTGCTGGGGGGGGGGGGGATTGATGTGGGGAAGGCTTTCAGAATCTCATTTTTGCTGTGATGGAAGAGACTTCTCAAACACATTGAATTACGACTCATCTTGGTCCTTCATCACTTCTCTTGTGAGGTTCAGCATCTTGAGATCAGCCTTCGCTACTTCATCTTGTGTTTTCCTAGGGTCTCCCTCTTCCACAAGTTCCATCCACTATAAGTGATCAGCATGCCACAGCCATTTCAACAGGTCTTGATCATATTGAGTACAATGTTGAATGAAAGATGTTCACTTCATTTTACTCTCATTAACAAAGAACACACACACACACGAAAGGACTTACCTTGACATTTTGCAGTTTCCCTGGTAAAACAGTAGTATTGGTAGATGTCTGTGGTTGTAGAACACTTGACTGACTCGCATGAACCAAAACTAATTGGCCTTGTTCATTTTTCACCAATACGGTGCCAGGTTGAAGCTGAATGCTTGTGGGTAAAGTAATGGCATTCTAGAAGGAAGGAAAATAACAAAACATTAGTGATTGTTTTGGTTGTTGGTCTCATTGCTTGCCATGGGATACAGTACATTGTATAATAAAACTATAATGTATATGGTGGTACAAATACGAACAACAAATCTATCAAAATATTAAGGCTCGTTTATATTCCATCTCAGTTGATTAAAGAAGCTAAAATAATAAACTGAATTGCTTTAAATGCACAACATCTGAACCAATAACCAGCTGCAGCTTAGAGGAGGCTTTCGTTCATGGATACCTGTTTGTCTTCTCCCCAAAGGCACTAGCCTTGGCAAGGTACCTTTAGGGAGAAGCTTTCTAGGGGCAGAAACCATGATTAAAAGTGGCTTTAATCCATGGATCTAATGTAATCTTAATAAGGGTGATCCAAGATGAGTATATTAAACTAAACATGTTGGCCATGATCCCAGGATAATTCTTTGAGACAGAATTAAGATAAAAGTACAAGTATATAGCAAAGTTACATATCCCTTTTAATGGTCTAATTATGGCAATATAATTATGGTGGTATAATTAGTGTAGTTTAATTATGGTGGTATGAATATGGTAAATATAAGAATATAAATCTTATAACTGCATAATTCTTCTTACTGAACAAGAAAGAACATAAATGCCAAAACAATTATTGTATGAATTAATTAGGTAATTATTTGTGTAAAAATGAAATTATAACCATAATTAGTTTCATTAGTATTTACATGAACCCTCATAGCTGCTTTTTCATTCAACTGGTGAAACTGTTCAGTTGTAGAAACACTGCCAGATCAGATTAGGGCCTGGTGCAGCCTCCTGGCTTCCCAGACCCCAGTCAAACCCTCCACCCCATGCCTGAAGCTGTCTAGCTGAGAAGATCACATCAGTAGTGCCGCGTTCCACATGAAAGCCAGGTTGACTTTCTGGAAGAACACAATCTGCAACATGTTTCAGTAGAAGATCCAGAAGTACCCTGCATAAAACCTTTCCTACGACAGAAAGCAATGATATTCCCCTGTAGTTACCACAATCATTCCTGTTGCCCTTTCCCTTATATAAGACCACCATTACTGTATCTCTCCAGTCCTCAGGTACAGATTCACTAGCCCATATCCTGCCAAACAAAGAGTGAAGTTGCTGC